>NC_141693.1:1418211694-1418261694 GCF_964263255.1 Lissotriton vulgaris
ATGAGTGTGAGGAGTGTGAGGGGTATGGGTGTGAGGGTGGGTGAGAGTGTGAGGAGTGTGAGGGGTATGGGTGTGAGGGTGGGTGAGAGTGTGAGGAGTGTGAGGGGTATGGGTGTGAGGGTGGGTGAGAGTGTGAGGGTGGGTGAGAGTGTGAGGGTGGGTGAGAGTGTGAGGAGGGGGTATGGGTGTGAGGGTTGGTGAGTGTGAGGAGTGTGAGGGGGTATGGGTGTGAGGGTGGGTGAGGGTGAGGAGTGTGAGGGGGTATGGGTGTGAGGGTGGGTGAGTGTGAGGGGTGTGAGGGGGGGTGTGAGGGGGTGTGAGGGTGGGTGAGAGTGTGAGGTGGTATGAGTGTGAGGAGTGTGAGGTGGTATGAGTGTGAGGAGTGTGAGGGGGTATGAGTGTGAGGAGTGTGAGGGGGTATGAGTGTGAGGAGTGTGAGGGGTATGAGTGTGAGGGGGTATGAGTGTGAGGAGTGTGAGGGGGTATGGGTGTGAGGGTGAGTGAGAGTGTGAGGAGTGTGAGGGGGTATGGGTGTAAGGGTGGGGGAGTGTGAGGAGTGTGAGGGGGTATGAGTGTGAGGGGGTATGGGTGTGAGGGTGAGTTGAGTGTGAGGAGTGTGAGGGGGTATGGGTGTAAGGGTGGGTGAGAGTGTGAGGAGTGTGAGGGGGTATGAGTGTGAGGAGTGTGAGGGGTATGGGTGTGAGGGTGGGTGAGAGTGTGAGGAGTGTGAGGGTTATGGGTGTGAGGGTGGGTGAGTGTGAGGAGTGTGAGGGGTATGGGTGTGAGGGTGGGTGAGAGTGTGAGGGTGGGTGAGAGTGTGAGGGTGGGTGAGAGTGTGAGGTGGTATGAGTGTGAGGAGTGTGAGGTGGTATGAGTGTGAGGAGTGTGAGGGGGTATGAGTGTGAGGAGTGTGAGGGGGTATGAGTGTGAGGAGTGTGAGGGGGTATGGGTGTGAGGGTGAGTGAGAGTGTGAGGAGTGTGAGGGGGTATGGGTGTAAGGGTGGGGGAGTGTGAGGAGTGTGAGGGGGTATGAGTGTGAGGGGGTATGGGTGTGAGGGTGAGTGAGAGTGTGAGGAGTGTGAGGGGGTATGGGTGTAAGGGTGGGTGAGAGTGTGAGAGTGTGAGGAGTGTGAGGGGGTATGAGTGTGAGGAGTGTGAGGGGGTATGGGTGTGAGGGTGGGTGAGAGTGTGAGGAGTGTGAGGGGGTATGAGTGTGAGGAGTGTGAGGGGTATGGGTGTGAGGGTGGGTGAGAGTGTGAGGGGTATGGGTGTGAGGGTGGGTGAGAGTGTGAGGAGTGTGAGGGGTATGGGTGTGAGGGTGGGTGAGAGTGTGAGGGTGGGTGAGAGTGTGAGGGTGGGTGAGAGTGTGAGGAGTGTGAGGGGGTATGGGTGTGAGGGTTGGTGAGTGTGAGGAGTGTGAGGGGGTATGGGTGTAAGGGTGGGTGAGTGGGAGGAGTGTGAGGGTGTATGGAAGTGAGGGTGGGTGAGTGTGAGGGGTGTGAGGGGGGTGTGAGGGTGGGTGAGAGTGTGAGGTGGTATGAGTGTGAGGAGTGTGAGGGGGTGCGAGTGTGAGGAGTGTGAGGGGGTGCGAGTGTGAGGAGTGTGAGGGGGTGCGAGTGTGAGGAGTGTGAGGGGGTGCGAGTGTGAGGAGTGTGAGGGGGTGCGAGTGTGAGGAGTGTGAGGGGGTGCGAGTGTGAGGAGTGTGAGGGGGTGCGAGTGTGAGGAGTGTGAGGGGGTGCGAGTGTGAGGAGTGTGAGGGGGTATGGGTGTAAGGGTGGGTGAGAGTGTGAGGAGTGTGAGGGGGTATTAGTGTGAGGAGTGTGAGGGGTATGGGTGTGAGGGTGGGTGAGAGTGTGAGGAGTGTGAGGGGTATGGGTGTGAGGGTGGGTGAGAGTGTGAGGGGTATGGGTGTGAGGGTGGGTGAGAGTGTGAGGGTGGGTGAGAGTGTGAGGGTGGGTGAGAGTGTGAGGAGTGTGAGAGGGTATGGGTGTGAGGGTTGGTGAGTGTGAGGAGTGTGAGGGGGGTATGGGTGTAAGGGTGGGTGAGTGTGAGGAGTGTGAGGGGGTATGGGTGTGAGGGTGGGTGAGTGTGAGGGGTGTGAGGGGGGTGTGAGGGTGGGTGAGAGTGTGAGGTGGTATGAGAGTGAGGAGTGTGAGGTGGTATGAGTGTGAGGAGTGTGAGGGGTATGGGTGTGAGGGTGGGTGAGAGTGTGAGGGTGGGTGAGAGTGTGAGGGTGGGTGAGAGTGTGAGGAGTGTGAGGGGGTATGGGTGTGAGGGTTGGTGAGTGAGGAGTGTGAGGGGGTATGGGTGTGAGGGGGTATGAGTGTGAGGAGTGTGAGGGGGGTATGAGTGTGAGGAGTGTGAGGGGATATGGGTGTGAGGGTGAGTGAGAGTGTGAGGAGTGTGAGGGGGTATGGGTGTAAGGGTGGGGGAGTGTGAGGAGTGTGAGGGGGTATGAGTGTGAGGGGGTATGGGTGTGAGGGTGAGTGAGAGTGTGAGGAGTGTGAGGGGGTATGGGTGTAAGGGTGGGTGAGAGTGTGAGAGTGTGAGGAGTGTGAGGGGGTATGAGTGTGAGGGGTATGGGTGTGAGGGTGGGTGAGAGTGTGAGGAGTGTGAGGGGTATGGGTGTGAGGGTGGGTGAGAGTGTGAGGAGTGTGAGGGGTATGGGTGTGAGGGTGGGTGAGAGTGTGAGGGTGGGTGAGAGTGTGAGGGTGGGTGAGTGTGAGGAGTGTGAGGGGGTATGGGTGTGAGGGTTGGTGAGTGAGGAGTGTGAGGGGGTATGGGTGTGAGGGTGGGTGAGTGTGAGGAGTGTGAGGGGGGTATGGGTGTGAGGGTGGGTGAGTGTGAGGGGTGTGAGGGGGGTGTGAGGGTGGGTGAGAGTGTGAGGTGGTATGAGTGTGAGGAGTGTGAGGTGGTATGAGTGTGAGGGGGTACGAGTGTGAGGAGTGTGAGGGGGTATGAGTGTGAGGGGGTACAAGTGTGAGGAGTGTGAGGGGGTATGGGTGTGAGGGTGAGTGAGAGTGTGAGGAGTGAGGGGGTATGGGTGTGAGGGTGGGTGAGAGTGTGAGGAGTGTGAGGGGGTATGGGTGTGAGGGTGAGTGAGAGTGTGAGGAGTGTGAGGGGGTATGGGTGTGAGGGTGGGTGAGTGTGAGGGGTGTGAGGGGGGTGTGAGGGGGGTGTGAGGGGGGTGTGAGGGGGTGTGAGGGTGGGTGAGAGTGTGAGGTGGTATGAGTGTGAGGAGTGTGAGGTGGTATGAGTGTGAGGAGTGTGAGGGGGTATGAGTGTGAGGAGTGTGAGGGGGTATGAGTGTGAGGAGTGTGAGGGGGTATGAGTGTGAGGGGGTATGAGTGTGAGGAGTGTGAGGGGGTATGGGTGTGAGGGTGAGTGAGAGTGTGAGGAGTGTGAGGGGGTATGGGTGTAAGGGTGGGGGAGTGTGAGGAGTGTGAGGGGGTATGAGTGTGAGGGGGTATGGGTGTGAGGGTGAGTGAGAGTGTGAGGAGTGTGAGGGGGTATGGGTGTAAGGGTGGGTGAGAGTGTGAGGAGTGTGAGAGGGTATGAGTGTGAGGAGTGTGAGGGGTATGGGTGTGAGGGTGGGTGAGAGTGTGAGGAGTGTGAGGGGTATGGGTGTGAGGGTGGGTGAGAGTGTGAGGAGTGTGAGGGGTATGGGTGTGAGGGTGGGTGAGAGTGTGAGGAGTGTGAGGGGTATGGGTGTGAGGGTGGGTGAGAGTGTGAGGGTGGGTGAGAGTGTGAGGGTGGGTGAGAGTGTGAGGAGTGTGAGGGGGTATGGGTGTGAGGGTTGGTGAGTGTGAGGAGTGTGAGGGGGGTATGGGTGTAAGGGTGGGTGAGTGTGAGGAGTGTGAGGGGGTATGGGTGTGAGGGTGGGTGAGTGTGAGGGGTGTGAGGGGGGTGTGAGGGTGGGTGAGAGTGTGAGGTGGTATGAGTGTGAGGAGTGTGAGGTGGTATGAGTGTGAGGAGTGTGAGGGGGTATGAGTGTGAGGGGGTACGAGTGTGAGGAGTGTGAGGGGGTATGGGTGTGAGGGTGAGTGAGAGTGTGAGGAGTGAGGGGGTATGGGTGTGAGGGTGGGTGAGAGTGTGAGGAGTGTGAGGGGGTATGGGTGTGAGGGTGAGTGAGAGTGTGAGGAGTGTGAGTTGGTATGGGTGTGAGGGTGGGGGAGTGTGAGGAGTGTGAGGGGGTATGGGTGTAAGGGTGGGTGAGAGTGTGAGGAGTGTGAGGGGGTATGAGTGTGAGGAGTGTGAGGGGGTATGAGTGTGAGGAGTGTGAGGGGGTGAGAGTGTGAGGTGGTATGAGTGTGAGGAGTGTGAGGTGGTATGAGTGTGAGGAGTGTGATGTGGTATGAGTGTGAGGAGTGTGAGGGGGTATGGGTGTGAGGGTGGGTGAGAGTCTGAGGAGTGAGGGGGTATGGGTGTGAGGGTGGGTGAGAGTGTGAGGGGGGTATGGGTGTGAGGGTGAGTGAGAGTGTGAGGAGTGTGAGGCGGTATGGGTGTTAGGGTGGGGGTGGGGGAGTGTGAGGGGGTATGGGTGTGAGGGTGGGGGTGGGGGAGTGTGAGGGGGTATGAGTGTGAGGAGTGTGAGGGGGTATGAGTGTGAGGGGGTATGAGTGTGAGGAGTGTGAGGGGGTATGAGTGTGAGGAGTGTGAGGGGGTATGAGTGTGAGGGTGGGTGAGAGTGAGGAGTGAGGGGGTATGGGTGTGAGGGTGGGTGAGAGTGTGAGGAGTGTGAGGGAGTATGGGTGTGAGGGTGGGCGAGAGTGTGAGGGTGGGCGAGAGTGTGAGGGTGGGCGAGAGTGTGAGGGTGGGCGAGAGTGTGAGGGTGGGCGAGAGTGTGAGGGTGGGCGAGAGTGTGAGGGTGGGCGAGAGTGTGAGGGTGGGCGAGAGTGTGAGGGTGGGCGAGAGTGTGAGGGTGGGCGAGAGTGTGAGGGTGGGCGAGAGTGTGAGGGTGGGCGAGAGTGTGAGGGTGGGCGAGAGTGTGAGGGTGGGCGAGAGTGTGAGGGTGGGCGAGAGTGTGAGGGGGTATGGGTGTGGGTGAGTGTGAGGGGGTGTGAGGGAGGGTGAGAGTGTGAGGAGTGTGAGGGGGTGTGAGTGTGAGGAGTGTGAGGGGGTGTGAGTGTGAGGAGTGTGAGGGGGTGCGAGTGTGAGGAGTGTGAGGGGGTATGAGTGTGAGGAGTGTGAGGGGGTATGAGTGTGAGGGGGTATGAGTGTGAGGAGGTATGAGTGTGAGGAGGTATGGGTGTGAGGGTGGGTGAGTGTGAGGGGGTATGGGTGTGAGGGTGGGTGAGTGTGAGGAGTGTGAGGGGGTATGGGTGTGGAGGAGTGTAAGGGGGTATGGGTGTGGTGAGTGTGAGGGTGTGTGAGGGTGGGTGAGAGTGTGAAGAGTGAAAAATGTGTGAGGGGGGGTTTGGGTGTGAGGGGGGTATGGGTGTAAGGAGTGTGAGGGTGGGTGAGAGGGGGCGAGGGGGCGAGAGGGGGTGTATGGGTGAGGGGGTGGGCGGGCGAGGGGGTGGGCAGGCGAGGGGGAGGGCGGGCGAGGGGGTGGGCGGGCGAGGGGGTGGGCGGGCGAGGGGGTGGGCGGGCGAGGGGGTGCGGGCGAGGGGGTGCGGGCGAGGGGGTGCGGGCGAGGGGGTGCGGGCGAGGGGGGTAGGAGGATGTGAGGGGGTAGGAGGATGTGAGGGGGTGAGGGGGTAGGAGGATGTGAGGGGGTGAGGGGGGTAGGAGGATGTGAGGGTGAGGGGGTAGGAGGATGTGAGGGTGAGGGGGTGTGTGGGTGAGGGGGTGTGCGGGTGAGGGGGTAGGAGGATGTGTGGATGAGGGAGGGGGTGAGGGGGGTGTGAGGGTGAGGGGTGTGAGGGTGAGGGGTGTGAGGGTGAGGGGTGTGAGGGTGAGGGGTGGTGTGAGGGTGAGGGGTGTGAGGGTGAGGGGTGTGAGGGTGAGGGGTGTGAGGGTGAGGGGGTGTTTGGGTGTGAGGGGGGTATGGGTGTCAGGAGTGTGAGGGTGGGTGTGAGGGTGGGTCAGAGGGTGAGAGGGTGGGTGAGAGGGTGGGTGAGAGGGTGGGTGAGAGGGTGGGTGAGAGGGTGGGTGTGAGGGTGGGTGTGAGGGTTTGAGAGGGGGCGAGGGGGGTGCGGGCGAGGGGGGTGCGGGCGAGGGGGGTGCGGGCGAGGGGGTAGGAGGATGCGAGGGTGAGGGGGTAGGAGGATGTGAGGGGGTGAGGGGGTAGGAGGATGTGAGGGGGTGAGGGGGTAGGAGGATGTGAGGGGGTGAGGGGGTAGGAGGAGGTGAGGGGGTGAGGGGGTAGGAGGAGGTGAGGGTGAGGGGGTAGGAGGAGGTGAGGGTGAGGGGGTAGGAGGAGGTGAGGGTGAGGGGGTAGGAGGAGGTGAGGGTGAGGGGGTAGGAGGAGGTGAGGGTGAGGGGGTAGGAGGATGTGTGGGTGAGGGAGGGGGTGAGGGAGGGGGTGAGGGGGGTGTGAGGGTGAGGGGGTGTGAGGGTGAGGGGGTGTGAGGGTGAGGGGGTGTGAGGGTGAGGGGGTGTGAGGGTGAGGGGGTGTGAGGGTGAGGGGGTGTGAGGGTGAGGGGGGATGTGAGGGTGAGGGGGATGAGAGGGTGAGGGGGATGAGAGGGTGAGGGGGGATGAGAGGGTGAGGGGGGATGAGAGGGTGAGGGGGGATGAGAGGGTGGGTGATGGTGTGAGGGTGAGAGAGTGTGAGGGTGAAGGGGTTTGAGGGTGAGGGTGTGAGGGTGAGGAGGTGTGAGGGTGAGGAGGTGTGAGGGTCCGAAGTGGCGAAATATTAAAGACAGTGGTCTTGGGGGGTAATGAAGGAGCCTGTGGGGCAATGGATGGGTAGGTCTTGGCGGGCAAAAACAGCAATCTAAGGAGAGGCTGAGCAACACTGGAGGCGGGGGAGAAACATTAGCAAAAGCAACACAGCATGGGGGAGGGATGGGAGTTTGGGCACAAGAGAAAACTCACAAAATGAGGGAGACAGCAACATGGAGTGGGACAGGTATTGAGGGGAGAAAGCATTGTGCATGTGCTCTGGCAGAATGATGTGGATGCCAATGTTTTTACATTTATATAAATGAGATGGGTCAGCAATTCAGAAAGCATGAAAAAGAAGTTGTGCAAAAGTAAATTTGTCAGACAGAGGAGCTGACAGCAATTTGCTCACTGGTATTTCTGGCTACACTCCTCCCTCCGCACCAAAACTGTTTAAAAAAAACGTTGGGGGCATATGAGGCAACAGATGAGCAGGTGGGGAGGGTAAAAGCAGCCCATGCATGGCAGCAACTCTGGGGCGTGGGAAAAGCTACTGAGAGAGAAAGCAACAGAGATTGTACACGGGAGAAGTACACGAGAAAGAGCTTAGAAAACAAGGCCTCAAGTGAGAGCAAAAAGGAACAAGCTCTAGACATTGCTGTGGCGGGGCGCGCATTCCTTTGAAGTCTGATGCGGGGGAGCAAATGGTGAGCGCGTGCCCGGCGCACATGCACTGGCCATAATCCTCATTCCAAAGCCCTTTGGCAGCATTTCCTGGAGCCCCTACACAAGGCTCGCCGGAGCAATGCACAAGCGCATTGGCTCAGGCGAGACCTAAAAACAGGGAAGAGGTCTGAGAGACATTGTAACACGGAGGGAGGGAAGAAGAGGATGGCGCAGGAGTAGGGAGAAGACATGGACGAGACCATGGAAAATCACATGGACAACAAAGGGTGGGCGGAAAGTCCTGAGTACATGTTAAAAACGTTAGTTTTTTCTTTCCTGGGTATTCCCCTTCTTGAGTTACATGCGCTAATCAATCAAGAACGAATGTGCGTGATTAACAGAATGCACATTTAGTTTACTTTGTGTTCTGCAACATGATTATCACATAATGATTGCATATATTCACAGTATTTGAATGCACATGGTGACTGTTCTGTTTTACATTGTTATTGATTTATGAAGTTTCTAGAAATGTGATAACTACAGATTAAATTTATTATTGCTGTTCAAAAGAACACAGTCCCGCAGAACGAAAATAAATGAAAGGGCATCACTTCACTCTCTGTTGACTATTCTAAGTTTTAACAGTGAAATAATGCTGTAAAAGCAGAACACAAAGTTAGGAGAGTTAGAAAAGAGTCCTTCACGCCAGGCAGCATCGGGACAGACTGTGCAGTATCATATTACACATTCTAATTGACGGCTACTGTGAAGGACGTGTCCTTCACCTCTTTGCTCCCTAAACTTATCTGAGCAGCTGGCCTTCCACAACAAGAAAAGAAGACAGTACATTTATATCGAACACGAGTACTATTGTTCAAAGTGTGCATGTGTGAACCATCTCTGAAACTCGAAATAGGTTCTGGTTCTGCTGTGGTAGAATTTGCTCAGCACCTAGAAGTAGCAGATTTGGTTTAGAACTGAAACAAACACACAACAGCAATCATATTGTAGTATTTTTCTTGTTCACTTTTTTGATAAACTGCTCCTGCCATTCTAGTGGTCTTCATTTAAGTTCCAACAAAACAGAATTCTAGAAAATCTAGACAACATAGCATGGGTAAACAAACGGTGGGCAAGGCTGAAATAGCAAGCTGGCAATGGAAGGTAGGTGGGAGAGGTGGACAAAGCAAGCCGACAATGAATGGGGGTGGGTTTGGGACAGCAAGTGTAAATGGAGTGTGGGTGGAAGGAGATCGGGAAGCAAGCGGACAATGGAGGTGAGGTGGGGGCTTAGAGTAGCAAGCTGAGAGAGGACTGACAAATCAGGTTGGCAGTGGAGGGAGGGCGGTCAGGAATGGGAAATACCTCATAGGATGAGAAGGTGGGTTGTAAAAGAGCACAGACAACAGAGGGCAGGTGGGAGTGGATGGGAAAGCACAAGGACTACAAAGGGCAGGCAGAGGCTCAGTGGGTACAAGGGAGGGCATGCAGGAGGGGCTAAGGAAATACAAGAACAATGGTGGGCGGGTAGGAGGGGATGGGAAAGCACCTGGATAACAGATGAACAAGGAGTGTGGAGGGCAGAAGTAGATAGGGAAGCAGACAGACAATGGAGGGCGGAAGAGGATGGGGAGGACAGGAGGGGCTGGGAAACATGGACAACTAATGGAGGACGGCAGGTGCTGGGAAACACTAACAATGGAGTGGCAGAAACACGCTGACAACAGAGGGTCGGTGTTAGTGGGTAGAACATACATAGACAAAGGAGCAAAAGGAGAATAGGGTGGTACTGAAGGACTAATGGTAAGGGAGACTGAGTGGGGAAGAATCAAGAATGGCAACAGAGGGAGGGTAAGAAAGAAACATGGAGGGGGGAGTAGATGAGAGCAAACACTTTCTTGTACTGTGCTTACACAAAAAAAGTAGCGCCTGAAAATGAGCAGTGGAAGGACACAAGTAAGGAGTTCAAACTCCAGGGGGAGGACAAATACATAAGGAAGGAACGCCTATATAAGCTGACGAACAAGAAGCATGCAAATGAGTGACAATAAAGCCAACCATTGGTCAGTAATGAGCAGGCTTGAAGCCCACTGCAAGCTGACATGTCTCGCAAAACACACAGTGTATGCCCCGTCTTAAGCGAGATCTAAAAAACAAGTAATAGTCTATTGATGTTTAGAAACTAGAAACATCGGTACAATGATGAAATGAAGCTAGAAAAACGAATGTTATATAGCCAGTTAAGATGATTACAAGAGAGAAACAATAATGTGAGTCTTTTGAGAAGAATGTGCATCCTTGAAAAAGAATAAGTCCACAACTTCCCATTTACTGTAACCAAGTACACTGCAGTAGCAGTTGGTAGACACGCTCCCGCAGCCATTATCCTTCCTGGTGCCTTGGCCCACCCCAGATAGTTCAAGGCTGAAGTAGTGAAGCGCTATTGCTCACCCATTCCTGGCCAGCCCTCCTCCAGGGGGCCACGTTTCTTTCTTTATTTTCTCCCCCCCCACTCCCCCCCACGGCACCATTTCTTATCATGAAAGTTGTGTTTTGCTTATAGTGCCAAGCTCTAGCCACTGGGAGCATGTACTTCAGGCCTCCTAACATTTGACAGTCCTTAGGGACCTTGATTTTTCCTGCTCTCCTTCCCAACATAGGACTAGTCTCCTGTCACACTTCTCCGGTGCTCAGGGTCTTTCTCACTAGAAACACTTTAAGGCACCCAAGACAGAGCACCCTCTCCAGGTCCTTCGCAAGGCACCTATGTGTTAGCAGAAGTCCAGGGTCTCCTCCTTTTGGCAGTCACACACCTGCAAGACCACTGCACACAACTTCAGGAGACTGCTTCAGGGTCCCTCCACACCCAATCAGGTCAATTCCTCTGTCCCAAAGAGACTGTAGGTCTTTTTTTCTTCCAGCTGGACAATCCTCTCTACCTCCCCAGGTCCATACGGTACTTAACCTCATGCGCGCTAGCGGTTTTCCCACTGTGCGCTGAGTTTTTTAAAAACCAGCGTTACATGACTAGCTCAGCTGGTCATGAGCGTACGACCGGCGTAACTCATGACGAGCTGAGCTCGTCATGAGCATCGAAGGCGTTAAAAGGGTGTCTTGTGCAGGGGATTTTAAGTTGGAAGGTGGGGGGAAGGTTTTAGAATGTAGTCACCTCTGGTCAATCCTTAGGGCAACTCATCACTCCACCACTACCACACCCCACATGCAATGCATTTTTTACAGTGCCAAAATGGTGCTGCCAACTTATCCATTGAAAGACCTTCTCTAAAAGCCTAATCACTGTCCCCAACAGCCACAGTGGGCTGGTTAATTCCTTCCAAAATGTCAAAGGGCACCAGATACTTTGACTGGCTGTCGAGGTCAGGGGACCCTCAGTGTATGGTGCATTGTTAAATGTATTTAGCACATGCAATTTCCACCACAACCTCTAATCTCCCTTGATTAGAGGCGGTTCATCCAACTCCTGACCAGCAGTGTAATTAACCTGTCCCAGGAGGGTGGTTTAAAGGTCTGGATATAAATAAAAGCTAAGTAGGGAAGATATGTGGAAATTAATTACAGATCAGTATTTGGTATACCGATTTACCACAGGATTGGTGCATTATGCTCATCTCTCGGACCAACTATGGCAAAACTGTACTTTATGCATATTTCACTCCGTGTATAACAAAGTAAAGCACTCTACATACTCCTGCGATGCAGTAGAAATGTACATACTTACACTATCAATGTCTACTCATATGATAAGGCCTACATAGTTCAGCACCAAACCATGAAGGGTCTCTTCTGAGATAGGTTACCTGTGTGCAGATACCAGGATGATTCAAACTGTAATCTCATCACCCCGCCTGTACATGTATGCACTCATGTTTACAGGCAACCAGCCCATACAGTCTACCCTAGCTTTGCAGCAACAGACCTCATCCTAACATTACTACACTTATTTGTAGAGCGCGCGTACACCAGATTTGTTTCATGGCGCAACTCTAAGGGTGCTGGTCTGAGATGTGTTAGACGGACCGGGAGGGTCGGCCGAGTATAAGGGGAAAGGTCTCCAGGGAGAGCCGTCTCCAGCGATCGTACAGACAAGTAACTTCCCCCCCACAGACGGACACCACACAAGGATAAGGTTGAACGATACTTTATCAGCAATTCTTCGAGTACGGTTAAATGATACAAGGAGGTCTGGACTCAGGGGTCCCCTCGGTTCGGGTCTCTGGTGGGGAAAGGGGTAGCGGGACAGTCTTGTTACCAATTGGGTAGATGGGTAGCTCTCAATCCTCGAGCTCGGCGTTCTAGATGATCGGGCCGCGGCGGAGCCAGCAGGTCCCGAGATGGTGGAAGGTTGCGACGGTCCGCGGCGGAGCCAGCAGGTCCCGATGAAGATGGAGGTACAAACGGTCCGCGGCCACGCCAGCAGGTCCCGACGACGATGAAGGTTTACGGAGGTTACGGCAACGCCAGCAGGCAGGACGATAGTTCACAAGGAGGGGCTACGGCAGCGCCAGTAGTCCGTCAAGGATGAGTTCTTCTCTGCGTCTCTCGAGTCCAGGATACAACTGCCTTCCTGCTCTGGAGCTGCCTCAGTTATAGGGCTGGTGCCCTTTGATGTCCGGACCCTCGCACTTGGAGGTCGGGGGGTCCAGGATGAGGGAGTCCAGACACCCAGCAGGGGGGTGGAGCCAGCGCCCGGGGAGGCTGGGGGCGAGCGGTACCTGGCGGGGGAGAGCCATCGACACCTCTTTCTCCCATTGACCTGCCAAGTAGTCCGCTCACCTCCTGGGTGGATGGTGGTGCCGGGATGTCTGAGGCCTGGCCAGGCCCAGGGTTAGGGTCGATCGGAGGCCACGCGGCCTCGTGGTGTAGTGTCCAAGATGGCGCCCAGGTCGGGCGCGCGGGCCAGTAGTGGATCGGGCCCACGAGGTCGATATGTTCAGAGGCAGGGGTCCCGGAGGGGACGGAAAACGTGAAGTGGTGGTGTGTGACACTTGAGGGACCGGGCTCGGGCCTGGTCGGGCAGAGGGGGAGCGGGCCCTTCATGTGGCCTGTCCAACAAGATGTTACCCGTATGCCTGTCTAAAAAGCCATATTATTAGTAATCTACGAAAACTCATGAGGTCTGTGCGGGATCTGATTTCTAGAGGCAGGGAGTATCTTGGGCCTAGTATGGCTAACCTTGTTCCACCAGAGCATTTCAGCTTGAAGGAAGGAGTAGTCAGAAGGTGCAAATGGGCAGATGGCAAGTTGCGTGTAGGAATGTATCTTTCAATAAGGATGTTGATGAATTTGGGATTTCTACCATTTAGGAACTTAAAGATAATGCATCCCACCTTTGAGCACAATCTCCGAGTTATGGGGAGCCAGTGCAGCTTCCTCAGAAAAGAGGGGGCATCTTGACGCCTGTTTTTCTGAAGAATCAGTCTGGCTGCATGGTTCTGTACTAGTTGAAGACTGTGGGTGAGATAAGCAGGGATGCCGAAGTAAAGAATTTATAAAAAAGGGTTACCTGGCCTCCAATTCACAGCACTGCTTTTTCATTCAGCAGATTTCAGATGCAACACATTCAATTGTTGTACCTTACGTTATCAATTGTAATCTTTTAGAATCACATTCAAACATTATTTTTCTTTAGTACACTTAAAAGATATACTCCATTTTTCAGATAAAATTTCATCAACATATAAAACAAATTTGTGCAAAATATAACAAAACATTTGAAAATGTCAACACATTACAACTCGTGCATTTTTAAATAATTACACCAGTCAATATTGTTAACATTCAGCCTGCCTATACCAAAGTTATTTGCACTTTGTACTTTTTAAGGGTAGACTAACTATAGGGAAATGAATATTCGAGTTGTCTCTATGGGTATACATTTGTATAGGGTAGAGAGAGTTGGCATAGTGTATATGGGAAATCACCAATGCAAGTACTGCCTGTATATTTTCTACCCGTCTGAGGAACCTGCTAATTTTCTTTATTTTTCTTAGTTGGAAAAAACATGTTGAGATTACAGATCCCATTTGAGTTTTCATTGCGAGATTATTATTTATTATGACCCCCCCCCCCACAGTTTTGGCAGATATGGAAGGAGTAGAGGGCTGTCCCAGCTCTTTAGGCCAGAACCGGGAGCTCCAGGGGCTTGAGGGACCTCCTGTAAGAATCACTTCCGTCTTATCTGGATTTAACTTTAGATGGTTGCCGTTCATCAAGTCACGGATGAACAGCATCGTAGTCTGGAATTCATGAACAGATGTAGGAGAGTTACTGATGGAGAATACTAGTTGGAAGTCGTCCGCGTGGTTAAAAGTGTGGATTTTCCTTTCTTTCAGGGCGTGGATCAGAGGGAGAAGGTATAAGTTGAACAGGTGAGGGGAAGGTGAGGATCCTTGGGGGACACCGCAAGTAGCTCTTATCTTGGGGGTCGTAAATAGGCCTAGGTGGACCTCCTCAAAATCAGTTTCCAAGAAGGAACTGATCCATTTAAGGGCTGAGCCTTGAATTCCTGCATCCTTGACACAGTCGACCAGGATATTGTGGTCGACCGTGTCAAATGCCTCTGAAAGTCCAGCGGCACCAGGGCTTGCGGGGCCCTTGTCAGCCCTCTCCCGAACGGTGTCCAGTACTGTCAGTATAACGGACTCTGTGGAGTGAGCTGGGCAGACCCCTGCTTGAAGTGCGAAGAGATAATCGGACTGCTCCAAAAAGGCAGATAGACTTTTGGCCACGTGATCTTTGAGTAGTTTGGCCAGGTAAGGCAGCCATGAGATAGGGCGGTAGTTGGTTAGGATTTGAGGGTCCGCTCCAGGCTTCTTTAGGAGGGGGGGGCGTGACAAAAGCCTCCTTAAAAGGTGTCTGGTACATAGCCCTGGGACAGTGACTCGTTTAAAAGGACATAGCTGGATTCGGGATAGCAGTGCAGGCTTCCCTTAGGATCCGCAGGGGACAGCAATCCCTAGGAGAGCCAGATTTTACTTTTGTCAACAATTCCGAAAATATTTGACTTATTACTGGAATCTGTTCTAGAATGTAGGGGTTCTTAGGCATTGTTGGACAAGCAGGGCTCGAGCATATGGGGATACTTTCTTTAATGGCTTTGATTTTATCGATTAAGTTATTGAATGAGTCACATAGTGTTTGTGAGGGTGTGGATTTTGGAGTCACTCTGTCGGGGTTAGATAGTTCATTAACGATCGAGAAGATTTCTGTAGATTGATTTGAGGAGGAGACACTTTTAGATGACAAATATTCAGCATTAGTTGCCAGGATAGTTTTTTTGTAACTTTTAAGTGCTGCTAAATAGGTGCTTTTATCATCAGGCAAGTATTTCCTTCTCCACCTCCTTCCAGCTTGTCGCAGAGGTAGTTTTAATTCCTTTAAATCAGAGGAAACCCATCTCTGGACCTCATGGCGATGTGCTCAGTGCACTCTTAAGTGGGGTATATTTATTGCTAGCTGACAGAAGCCAGTCCGATAGGTCTTTCACACTCTGATCGAGGATTGGGAAAGAGGAATAGTGTTGGGCAGTGTCTCTAAGAATTGACTTTGATCAAAAGTGCTCCAACTCCTTCCCGATCCAACATCGGGTAAGGATGTTTTAGGCCTGGTGAGATTAATAGCAAATTTGATGATGATTGGACCATATACAGGGAGTGACCACTGGAATGGTCATAACCAGATTAGCTGTCTATGCCTGATCTAGTGTGTGCCCTTTAATGTGTGTAGCAGTGGTGATATGCTGGCTGAGATTAAGCCCCGTAAGTCCGTTAATTCAGCTGAGTAAGGGCCACCTGATGATTCATAGGCCCAGTAATTGAAATTACTAATCAGCAGTAATTTTGCATGATTTGTTATTAAATGTGACATTGTTCACTCAAGGGATGTGGGAACAATGGAATGTTCTGGTGTGATCTATAAAATAGGACACAGACCAAAGGGGCAAAGTTAGATTCGATTTTGATTACTAGGTTGTCTACTAGTGGTAAGTCAAAGGAAGTTAGTGCTGTGAATTTAAATTCCTGGTTAAAAAAATAGACAGTCACTGGTAGTTAGCACTCCTATTCCATTTCAACAGGGTGTACAGTGCGTGAAGCTCAGATAGTGAGTCATGCAAAGAATTAGTCTATAAACCAGGAGGCCTAAAAAACAAAACAAAAACATGGTTTTGGGGTGGACTACATGTAGCGACATCCATTTTAACAAGGGGTAACATACATAACAAAGATATCTGTTTTCTCTCCATCACTCCTACACAGTGTGACAAGGTACAACCACACTTATTTCGCTTAGAATTAATAAGGACCAGTACAGCCAGCTTAACCAATAACTAGTTTTGTACATAGATATATCAGTTTTCTGTTTGTAAATGCTGCAAATAATAGGGGTTACTATAAATTTAATTTCTTTTGTCAACCTAGGAAATATAAAAGGCAGTGCTGGCCTTGTCAGCATACACATTATTTGACCAGCAGATGGCGCAGATGTCAGCAGTAAGTGTTCAGCTCAGAGCCATCCTGTCTTTAAGAGCCATCTTGTAAACGTGTGAGAGGTTTCCCTATGGGAGATTTGTGCATTAAATTTAATGCAGAAAGAGAGGTCCTTTGTGGCAGATGAGTGTCAAGAGAGCCGCCTGGAAGGGCTGTGGAAAGCTGAGGTACGCACATGAACTGGGTGAGAAATCTGCTGCATTTGATTTCTTGCACTGAGTTGGGCCTTCCCGTGAGCGGGACATTGGTGTGTTCAGGTAACACCTAAGGTTTCCACGTTCGCTTGTGTGTCCGCAGGGAAGAAAGAAGATAGGTCTTTGCTATGGCGAATTGGAGACTAAAGAGTGCACATCACAGTCAAGGTTCACTGAAACAAATGTTCCAGTTCACCTGTTTTTCGGGGAAAATATTTACCTGCATGGGCATTTAAAGTTATGTTAAATGAGCACAGAAGGGTTCCTTTATGTGACAAAAGTTTAATTTCAGTGAAATGGTGAAGCTAATAGTTTTATCATCCATGGAGTTGCAATGATTAAGGATTTCATGTTATCTTAGAACTAGACTAATATAGATATTTTTAATCTATTGTATTTAGAACCAAGCCTTTTACAAAGCAATAGGTCTCAATTGTGAGATTTTGAGCTATTTGCATTGTTAATGGCAATGCCTTGCAGAATATTAAAAAGCATTGTCATTTACAATACCAATAGGTCAAACCTCACCAAAAGTGCGACCTATTGTATTGCAGAGCATGGTGTCTGTTAAGTGGGCGCAGCGCTCACCATTAAAGTAACAAAACAAAAAAAAAACAACCAGAGTGCGGTGTCCCAGAAGCGGGCGCCACGCTCGCTAGCAAAGTTAAAGAAAAAAAAAATTGAGACTGAAAGCAGTGTCCCTAAAGCAGGCGCCAAATTCAGCATGCAAGTTTATTTAAATTTACAAAAAAATAAAGGTCAAAGAAAGCGCAGTGTTCCTGAAGCGGACATTGCGTTCTTAAAAAAAAAAATATTTTTTTTAAGTGTCACTATTGTACTGTGGAGGTAGGGGTCCGACACTTTTAAAGGTAGAGCGGCATAGCGCTCAATACGAAAGCGGCAGCCACTGTCCTGTGCTGGCGCGCTGCAAATACAACAAAAAGCAGCCGCCATTGTCCCCATTAGTCAGAAATACACTAAACAGTACTCATTTACTTATATTGCACACCGTGTAACAAGTCAAGTAAAAGGGCCAGTCGCCACGGGAGGTTACAAATCGAGATAAGGCTGTACTAAGGAGGGATTAACAAGCCTTTTTACGAATCAGAAGCCAGCATTTACAAAGGGCAATGACAAAAGCCAATAAAAAAATATAGGCGGAGAGTGGGCGAGGCTTCAAAATGCATACTCCAATACAGCATGCCTAGAAGATCAGCGCATGCGAGAGGACTCTATTCGACCTAAAAATCGTAAGCATGCTGAATCGGTTACAAGTACTCTCACTGCATTGTTGTTGCCAAACTATTTCTGGACTTAGAAACTGCATGTTTAAATTAGTTATCTATTGTTAAAGGGAGCAGTCTGGAAAAGTAACGTTAACTAATTCTTAGGATGTGAAGTTGTTTTTTCTCAATTTAGTGTTGTTCAGTTTGGGAATAACTGTTCCATGCAGCGTTGTAGTGTTCTCTTCAGTTTGTCATGTAGCGCTGTAAGCTTTTCCTTGAGAGCATGTTACTTCTAAGTGCTGTTCTAAGCTTTTGGAGTGGCTTCCGGGGTTTAAGTGCTCAACATGCGGAAAACAGCACCCCACACTTTTGCTAGCCAAGTATTTTCTAGAGCGCATTTTTCAATATTAAGTGGGAAGCACTTCTGTAGCAGGGCTCTGGAAAGTCTATGAAGAAATGCATGATACTACAAAGGATTATGCATTAATCAATTACTTTCCTAGACTAATACATAAAGAGTGGACCTATAACCAATAGTGTACTCCGTCCATCAGCCTTAGAGGCAATAATCAAACTGAGCTGTCCCTTTATCAAAATCCGACAGAGGTAGAACCCTGTTTGAAAGATGAGTGATAATGGGGCACTTTAGTTTCCCGGAATGGGCCGTCCTCAAAAAGCTTCAGTGACTTCGCCCTGATTAATGGCGCTATTCATCCACAGAGTATGACCCCAGACGATCAGTAAAAATGAAACCTCAGTTTGACTGTGTGAAAAATCTAACTCCCTCAAACACTTTGGTGACATTAAGTAGTCCTGGCCAAATTCTATAATGTTATGGTGTCAATCTAGGTTTCCACTATAGCACAGAACCCATTACTGTATGTGAAAAACAAACAAAAAATGTACTGGCCTGGGAAAACAGAAAACAAGTTAAAACGGCAATTCACTACAGGACAGCCAAGTTTATTAGCTTGAGGCTAATGGCATAATTAAAAACACAAAATTGAGGTGATCAATCTACCTTTCTAACTCAGGCTGGATGACCAATGGCAATATAGTAGACTAGCTTCTTTGCTGGATTAGCCAACTAATTTGTGTGCCTTTCTTTATATATCGGACTATCACAAAGCTAAGTGATGGACAGTTAGTCCTTTGTAGTATCAAAGGTTCATGGTTGGAGGGTGGACTAAGCGGGTACATATCTTCACTTTGGTTGGAGGGCTATGATAAAGCCTGGGTGGACCATGAAGAGGAAGCAGGCATAACTCGACAAAGAGTTTCTGGAAATCTGCTGTTTAGATTGACAAAATCTGTCAAATCTGAGAACCTCTAAGAATCGAAAGTAATAGATCAGTAGTAATGTTTGTAAATGGGTACAACATCTTTCCATTCCTAGCACCCATTATTTGTATTTGACCTTGGACTCTAAATTACCTTCTAATGGGAGCTGTCATTCTCCATCTTTTGGAGTGTTGTGCATGTGATTGAAGGAGGAGTTGATATCACTTCATTTTCATAACTACCAATACAATTGGCTTTCCAATATGTGTAGTTGAAGCCTAGTGAAAAAAAGTCTTCGGGGTCCTAGCCTTATTTTCTCCCAAAATGTTTTCCAGCATCCGTAGAAAGCTTTTTATTTTAAAGCATGCTGTGTAAATGTCACTTGTCAAAAGCTAAGAGTATTTAAAGTAGCTTTTTACACGGGGTGAAGCTTTCTTTTGAGGGGTGGGGAGGGGAGGGGTGGGGTTGCGGACATGAATGTCAAATTGAGCTTTTTAAAACAAAGTGCGCAAGTAACTTTAAACACAGAATATCTTATATTGTTAAGTGGGTTCCTCAGTACTCCAAGAAATCCTGGGGGACACTGCTGAATAGGTGACTTAATGCAAAATGGGCAAGAATTATTTAGTTTACATCCTACTGTATTTTTAAGAATTCTACATATGACGTATTGCTTCTCTCCAAATAGTTTTTTTAATAAACAATATAGTGTATTTAAAGAACTTGGAGCAGTAATCAGAACACAGTAGACTATGGGGAAAAGGCCAGAAAGGCAAATATTTATAAAATCAACTCAGAAATAGAGATGATTTGTTTAATAGGACCATCAAGGTAGGTGGGGAAGGGCCTAGACTGATTCAAGCACGCTAAGAAACCATATAATGGAAGGGTTCCCTGGAATAGGATTTAATTCTATAAGCCTTTCAGAGACACCACTTGTAAAGAATCCTTACCATTAGTATCTATCAATGCTTAAACGATGACGTTTGCAGAGTTTTCATGTTGTGCCCTGAATGCTGCAAATGAGCGCCACATTTGTTCATTTACCGTGTGACTGTACTGTACACATGAAGTGGAATGCAAAGGTGAGGGGGTTGATACTCTAACCACTGATTCCTCACTAGCTTAACACCTCCCCATTCTGTGGAGAGGACTCTTACATCTAAAAAGTTTCAAATCAGAAGTTGGCACACAGTCACCAAGTATTAGTTCAGCACTCCAGGGAAAGATGAATGACCCAGATCTAAGCATTCTTTCGTGACACTAGTATAGGGCTCTGCTCTGTGACTTATGGGGCAATGTATAGATAACTAGGAAGCCTCAACGCCACATGCCAGCACACAGAAGCATGCAGAGAAAAATCACTGGATCCGGTCTGGTACTCTGTGAATCTGCAGGTAATCTGTCAGAAACAAAGGTTTTGGGAGATTTACAATCAGCTAGATTTTGCAGATTATTTGGTTAGGCGTTTATTAAGAAGTAACTAACTTCTTAGATCAGTGTTATTTATGGCACCCATGCCACCCTCAAGCTAGACATACATTAGTCAACTTCTTCAAAAGCTTTTTGAATGCTAGGTAATGTGCGATCCCAGAATCGGAGTTGTACCTGTTCGTTCGCGCGACTATCCACACCAGAAGTGGAGCCAAGAAAACACTGACCACTGGTGTTGAAAACTATGACACTAAAAGCTTTTTTTTAAACTATCCCTAGAAATCTGTTCGCATAGCGGGGAGGATGGGTGGGTCGGTAAGGAATTTGGAGCAAGATAGGGTCTCTACCAGATAAGACTTTACCAAAGGTAAGTAACATCTGACAGACTTCTAGCCGTAGATTCCTTACCTTTAGAATAGATACCCAAGCAATAACTACCCAGAGGTGGGTCTGTGAAACACTCACACTAAAATGTTGTCCAGGACCGAATAGGAACAATGTCCAACTCTACGGACCTGACTGTCCAGGTAGTAGACTTTTGTGAACATGTGAAGAGAGGCCCACATTGATGCCTGGCAGATATCCAGGAAGGGCAATCCATGTGCTAAAGCAGTGGTCGCCATCTAGGCTATGGTGGAATGAGCATGCAAGCCCTCAGGGGGTTGCTTCTTGGACAATGTGTAGCAAATTTGACTTTCAGATGGTCCACTTGTACACAGCATTGTCCTTCATCACTTCAACATATCCCACGAAGAGTTGGTCGTTCACCCGAACTCTCTTGTGCAGTTAAGGTAGAACGACAATGCTCTTTTTGGATCCAGTGGATGAAGTCACACCCCTTCCTTAAAAGGATTGGGGGAGCATAAAAAACTTAGCAGGGTAATGGACTGGCCTACATGAATGGGAGTGACTATTTTCTGCAGAAAGTAAGATCTAGTTCACAGAACCACTTGTTTGGGTAATGTTCAAGTGTGGAGGCTTGGATGACAAAGCTGTATGCTAACTAACCCTCCAGACAGATGTTCTTGCCACCAGGAAGGACGTCTTGATGGTATGGAGCCTGAGAAAAAAGTTTAGCAGGGTCTTAAAGGGAGCACACATCAGGAACGTCAGGACTAGATTAAGGTCCCATCGAGGCATGATGAAGGGAGGAGGTGGAGACATGTTGCAAACCTTTCAAGAACCTATGTACAATAGGGGATTGGAAGAGGGTTGGCTGGTCAGGCAACCATGGAAAGGCTGATCCAGCAGAAAGGAAGCTTTTTACAGAGCCTTGCTGAGCAAGAGAAAGAATAAACAGAAAAACATGAGAAGGGGAATCAAGTTCAAGTTTCAAGTTTCAAAGCTTTATTCGATTATTAAAAACAATCACAAAAGCAAACAATTTATAAAAAAATACAGGTAACAGACATTTCAGTATAAAAAAAAAACAGCTCATCAGTAATGGGATTTAAACACCAGGCTTTTCCTATGAGAAACAGCTTTTAGTAAAAAGGTAGCAGTAAAAAAACAGATATCCAAAGTATCAAGTGCGAATAACAGTTTCATTGCTTGGGCAGTAGTACACACAGAATATTTCTTAAAAACAGGTCTGAGATAATAACAACGAAGGTGCATATAAAGAGGGTAAATAAGCATAAAGTGCAAAGTGCTTTGTCTAGTGTGTCCATCACAGGGGCAGGGAGATTGGCTATAAATTTTCATCTTTGGAAAGGCCACTAAATTATGTACAATACCAAGTCTCAACCTAGTGAGAACAAACTGATGGGATTACTTGGCAATAGTTTTAAGGTACATAGGCATGCCCCTGTCTTCCAACATGTTAGAATGGTAAAATACATGAGTTGACCTATTTTTGTGCAAAACAGGTCACACACTTGCCCCAACAGCATGGGTTGGGGAAATGTAACAGTATCACATTGCAGAATTCGAGCAGGAGGTCGAAAGACGTCAACTGTCGCAGCTCAATCTCCACGATAGAAAAAGGAGCTTTGACAGGCTCCAGTTGAGTACCTTTACCTGCAACAGAAAATCTTCCAGAAGGGGCAGCCTCATTGGAGGACCGCTGGTCATGCTTAACACCTCTGGATACCATACTCCACAAGCTCGGTCCGTTGCCACAATAATGACTTGGACCTAGTCATCCCAGACCTTCTTTAGAACTCTGGGAAGGGGTTGTATGGACCTAAAAGTGTACCGGAGGCCTGAGCTGTACTTGAAAAAAAAAGCGTTTCAGAGCAAGAATCACATTGGAAACTCAAGCAAGCAGATCTTTGGACATTGCACAGTCTCAGTGGTGGAAAAAAGATTTAACCAAAGCTCTCCACCCTACTAAAAAGGGACCTTGCACCCCCCTTCGGGTGGAAAGGCCACTTGTGATCCGCTAGGCATCTACATCTGAGTTTGAATGCCCTGAAGTTCAGAGAGCCCGCCAGGTGTTGAACAACTTGGGAAATGTCCTGATGTTCCGGCCATGTCCGGAGGCGTTGGGCCTCTCGACAAAGGTACCAAAAACCCACCCTGCCCCATTTGTGGCAGTACCACACGGCGGTGGTGTTGCCCGTGAACACCTGCATTATCCTTCCTTTGAGGGAGGATAGAAAGGCTTTCAATGCCAGCCGAATCGCCCAGAAGTCCAGGGACTAGAGACATCTGATCTCCATCTCTCCCAATGGCTGCCCCAACCCAGTAGTGACATCGGTCACCACTGAGATCTGGCTAGGGAAGGGAGAGGGGTCTGCCGCTGACCTAATCTCGGTTCGTTAACCATCACTTCAGATCTTGTGCAGTTTCCTACGAGATCTGCACTGTGTCACATCTCCCGATGTTGGGCGCAGTGAAACTTCAGGCCCCACTGCATGGCCCGCATATGCCAGCGGGCATGTGTCACAAGCACAATGCAGGAAGCCAGAAGGGTCAGCAGCCTGAGTCAGTCTCACTGAAATACAGGATAGAGGCGAAAACATCTATATCATAGCACGACTATCCTGGACTACCCATTCTGCAGAGTGTTCAGAACAGCTCCAATGAAAGGAGCATCTGAGTGATAGGCTGGTGTGACTTCAGCACATTGATGGTGAACCCCAGCAAATGCAGGTCTGCCCTAGTCTGGGAGATGACAGCATAGGGCAAGAAGTCTTCAACAGTCAGTCATTGAGATAGGGGAGAACTGGCACCCCTGAACTCAGCAGATGAACAACCACCGCCATCACCTTGGTGAACACCCAAGGAGCGCTCGTAAGGCCAAAAGGGAGCACAGTGAACTGAAAGTGACATGGCTCACCATGAACCGCAGCTAGAAAGGGAATGTAGAAACGTAAGTCCAATGATACTATCCAGTCTCCCGGGTCCAGGGCAGACAGTACTTGAGCGAGCATTCGCATTTTGCACTTCTTGCGGAATATTTTAAGTAGGTGCAGGTCTTGGATAGGACAATTCTTGGGCATCAGAAAGTAGCGGGAATAGCAACCATGACCAACTTTTGGCGTCTGCACCTTCTCTAGGACTCCTTTTGACAAGAGAAGCCACTTCCTGGAGGAGCAGGGTAAGACAGTCTTCCATCAGCCAGTCGAAAACAGGTGGCATAGGCTGGAGGAGGAGTTATAAAGAGGAAGGAGTAGACCCTGCGGACAATTTGAAGAACCCATCGGTATGATGCTATAGACCTTCTGTGGGGCATACCCTGCCTCCCACTGGGTTTCCATGTTGATAAAAAGAGGGCAAACTATAAGTGTTTGGAGGCTGCAGTTTTGGGGGGTGTACTGGCCCAACCTCTGGCTGCTCGGCCCACTAGATCTGTAGACACCACGTCCTTGCACACTGTAGTGGCAGGGAGGGTACAGATGTGGCTGGAAGCATCTTCGGTGACCAAGAAAGGAGCTAAATGCAGATTGGGGGTGGCGAGGGGCCATGAAAAGACACAAGGACATAAGCCTGCTTTCCTTTAAGCGCTCCAGCGCTGAATTCGCCTCATCTCTGAAGAGACTAGAGCCATCAAAGGGCACGTCGATAAACAATACTTGGACATCGCTTGAAAAGAGAGTTGTCCTCAGACCGGCTTGGAGCCATAAGGCCACTGTCAAAAGTGCCCTGCCCAGCAAGTCGGTGGCATCCAGTCCACATCTGATCATGAAGTCAGCTATGTCTCACCAATCAGCAACAGCTTGGGAAAGTATGGTTCTGGCCAACTCTGGGACCATGGGCAGTACCCGTGCAACCAAATCCCATTGAGCATCGGAGTAATGGCTCAAAAGGAACACAGCATTCACGGACTACAGTGTGGGCAGGTGGAAGACATCTGCCCTAAGGATGTCCAACTTCTTGCATTCCCTATCTGGAGGGGCAGTAGAGAATGCACCTGGATTTACATGGGAGCTAGAGGACTAGACCACCAAAATGGGGTGAGCTGTTCAGTGAGGAAACTGGAGTCCCCTGCACCACCAGCAGGAAACCCTCCTGTTACCAGGAGCCCCTTTGCTGGTCTTAGATCAGGTCACAAGCAGGACGTCAGTAAGGACATCACTGAATGGGAGAAGAATTCCAAGAGAGGGAGGGGGGAAATCACTTACTGTTAAAGCACGTCCATCTCGATTGCCACAGAGGGCAGGCTAAGGTCCAGGACCTCGGCCTCCCTTCTCACCAACATTCCAAAGGACGTTCCATTAACCATACCCATGGAAAGGAGAGACAACATGCCGGTATCTAGAAAAGTGCTGAGTCCACTGGCCTCCACCAAGTAGTCACACTAGTCCATTTGTGGATCTATGGGTTGGTATTCCTCAGGGTCCATGGACCCCCTCCCAATCCTCCCCAAGTTCTAGCCTGTAGAAATAGGGATCAGACTTCAGCCTAGTCAGTGTCGGACAACCTCCCCTACGGCTCTGTGTCTGGGATCAGAATGGGGCTGGCGGTACTGGGAGCAGTAACATGACTAGCGTTGGGGAAGGTTGTGGTGGTATGACCGGTGCTGGTCTGGAGCCCACTGTGGATGCAAGGAGACTGAATGGTGCCAGAGCTGCCAGCCTGATACCTGTAAGGCCCCCTCCCAAACCTGCAGGGCCCGAAGGCGTGCCGGTTGGAACGGGCAGCACATGGCCTCATAAAACCCCAGGAGTTCAGCAGGGGTCGCTCCGGCAACTCAGGAAAGCATGGAGCTGACACCAGTACTGGCTCAACAGAGGAGCCAGGCCTCGAATGCCGATGCTTCCTCATCTCGTCAGCTGATAATTGAGGAAAATTTGAAGTTCGTTCAGACTTCTTACTTTTCTTATTTTTGCAGCATTTACAAGAGTTGCCTGATGACTTGGAATGGGACGAGAATCTTTGGCTCAGTAACTGATCCTGAAACCTTCCACTTGACCGAGCGAAGACAGACATGGCATCACTCAGGCAGCAAGGAGTTTGTGGAACCGCTTTCTCAAGGCCTTGGGAGCATGAAACGGCAATCTGTGCACGTCTTCCTATTGTGGTTGCGCTCCAGGCACCAGAGGCAAATAAGATAGGGGACCATCACCGACAAGGGTCGATGACCTGCGCCGCAGGGCTTAAAGCCTGTTTTCGTAGTGGACATGTCTGCCACACCAAGAGAAGAACGCTCAAAAACCTTCGACAAAACATGGACAAAAGGGGACTCAAAAAGTAATTGAGGAGGCAGCTCTCTCCAGATCAGTGGTGACTGGAGCAGAACAAAACAAATGGACCTCTGCGGGCTGGGGTGGCACCTATGTAGGCACTGTGCATGTCATTTTCGGCGCCAATGACGCCACGAGGAGCCGATTGGCACCACAAACCAGTGTGCAAGGGCACTGATCACAAAAAATGTCTGGATCCAGTCAGACGCCTGGGGATAATTCTAAGGTAAGAAATCTGCAGCTAGAAATCTCTACCAGATAAACATTATTTTAACTGGAAGGCTATAGATGCGTATGTTTTCATCCCATGTGAGGGACCTGCTATGGTTCGGTCCTAAATAAGTTTGCAAAGCTACTTGGCTTCTCTACGCTCTAAATCAAAAAAAATTTAAAACAATGTATGGGTGATAGCTTGCTTTTATATGATCCTCGATTCTGTAGTTTCCAAGCATAGTAAACAATAGATGCTTTATCTAATGTAATGCTACTCAATGTAGAGAACTCTGAAGGGTTCAAGGCTGGTTTGTTCTAACCAAGAATTCTGGACTTTTGTAGAAATACTTTAAACAGTGGCTGAATTACCAAAGGCTACGCAAGACTGGCAATTCTAAGAACACATTTTACTACACAAAATCTGTTAAACGTTTTAGGATAATATATACAAATATATCCTGCCCATTAAACGTATATTTAAGATTTATATTGAGGTTAAATAATATAAAAATTGATAAGAATGTAAATCCTAAGAACATTTATCTGTACTAGAAATTACCTTTCTGTAAGAATCTTCTATTGTAGGGTCATATTTTTCAACAAAAATTCCTTGAACAAATTGCACTGTCTGGAAGAAAAAAACATTTACAATAAAATCAATAGAATGAATGCACAAAGCAAATGAACAAAGCCTTATCACAAGATCCGCTTACTGGAAAAAGCGAACAAAATATTTTATAGATTCATACTGATGCAAAAATAAACTGCACTGCAGGTATATTTTAAAAGTGCGTTTCTTTTAATCAGTTGATAAAATATGGAGGCACACTCCTAGAACATTATTGTGGTGTTCCTTAAAAGGAGCAAAGACATGTAGATACTATTTGAAACACAAAGTCCTAACAGACTTATGGAAAAGAAAGACACAAAACCCCACATTACAATGGTGAACAAAAACGGACTGGAAAGTAAACACCCATCACAAATTACATTTTGTTAAATAATGGGAATCTATGCACACCAAAGATACATGCTTTCATTTTTACAGAGGTCATTTTTTTTTTTCACAGTCGCCACTAAGTGCTACCATAAACAATGAGCAAACAATTTTGTACAAGTCTCAATAGACGCCAGTGCTAAAGTGGGGGTGGGTGCCATTTGCACTAGCCTTGTTGCACAGGTCCAATTGATGGGCTTAAGTTTGGGATTCCTAGTCATTAAACTTTTAATCCAGATTCTGTACATACGTAGTATGTATAGCTGCCAAAATGTGCAGAGATGTAAGAAAATGAAAAGCTACTTACCACATCTGTAATGTAATGTAATCCAAAAAACTAGACATTAATTTCAAGAATTACCATCTTCAGGGATTACAACATAGTATGCAGAGCTCAAATCACTGAGAATCTTTAAATTTAACCCCACAACTTATCACATGCAACGATCTATAGTTACTCACCATTTCCTACCTCCAAAATGTGTAAAACGTTCTACTTAGATCAGAAACTTAAAATGTAAGAAACTAATTTGCATTTTAATGATTATAGTTTGAATTCCTGAATGGAGGAACCCCACATTTCCAGCTCCAAACCGACATCTAAATTAAGTTATGCTAGTTTCATAGGATCTAAAATAATCTGGCAAGTTTGGCAGGATCCTGGAAGTATGCATATAACTTTTTTTTAATTAAAACAACTTTAAAAACTCAAACACAAAGAAAATGCTTGTCAGTTTAACGAGGCATTACAACAGATGCTGCACGGAGAATGTTATGCCATACTCTTTGTAGCCACCACCACTCCGTGAGTACCAAGCTGCTGTCTACTCCCTCAGTTAGAATTTGAAGCTTCGCCAAAAAAATCAGCTCTATCCGACCTGTGGAAGGAGGTGAATGTGCAATGCCCAACAAAAATGGAAATCTGCTATAATTTGAGGAAAATAGACCGGTACACAAGCAAAGTTGCTATACGCTCACCTACGCGAGTCCTCAATGGAAAAACTCTGAACGTTACTAACAATCCTACCTAACGTTCTAACCACACAAAGCTAACTTCCAGGAAATTAAAGGTCAGTGGTTAGAAAGGGGAACACTTACGTCATAACAGTAAGTTATGAAAGGAGAAACTGGGACAGGAACATTAAAAGTCAATCTAGACAGAGGATTCAGAGACCATCTCCCAAAGACCCCACTCACGAAAACGGCATCATCTGCGATCATATGTGGAGCCACCCACCCCACCCCCATTTACAAATACAGATTTGACATTTCACTGCACATTCTCCTTAAATCGTTCACAATTCTGTTTTACTCTCCCAAAAGGTCTCATGATCACAAGCTCATCACAATTACACGAGTGCCACTGAAAAGGAAAAAGAGCATCTATTTCTCCAACACAATAAAATCAGCACCGAGAACGAGCATGAGAATCTTTCAACATAAAACATTGCAGGCTAATAGACCATCCAACAGCTTTCACTACTTGGGGCGAGCTAACTGAAGCCGGAGACCTATCACTTTAGCAGGAACAAATCTTTTTGATTGGAGAAATAGAGAAAATTGATTTGGCGAAAAAACCGTAAAGAAAAGGTGTTAATGAATACAAGTAGCACGGGTGCCCTTAATACCCTAAAAATGCTAATGCTCAGCAGACGAAAAAACATCCCCGTTAAGAGGTTGAAGGCTGAACTGTTTCCAGTCCGACTTATGTAAATACATTTTTAGTTCCTGAAATTTTAGATTTTGACATCCGGAAAAAATAGAGCACACTAGACACTACTTACCGAATAAACTGCAGATGTGATGATTCTCCAATTCTACAAAATTCTTAAGTAAGCAGGAAAGCATTTAACATAAAAGTGTAATGAGAAAGAACCAAGACATTTGAATCAAATGTTTTTGCCGAAGGCTAGATTTAGATATTAGGTTGAAGTACTAGTGCTTCAACTTACTTTTTTAGGAAGAGCAACCTAAAACAAACGTAACTTCTTCAGGCTCACTTAGAGTCTACAAAACTAAGAAAAACAAAACAAACGTTTCAGTTGCTCGCACTGTCAGCCTGTCAAAGGGGTCTATAAATATCCTGCCTGTGTGTTCCAGCGCCCACTTGCTCCTTCATTTAGAAATAACGAATGTTTCTCATTAAACGTGACCAGATTGTGTTTACAAGCTTGAGAAAGATAACATGGATTTGTAGGGGTTACCGTGTGTATGGCAGCAATGTTTAGTAAACAACTAACTTATCTAAATCATCATGCTTTTTTGCATACTACTAAAACAAAAAAAACCATGTTAATTACGGAGCCAACACCTGTTGAACAGCTAAAGGTTGTGTGTTTTTTAAGCTCTTCTTTAGTTATTGTTGTACCAACCCAGGGCGAATGACCTTTTGCTTCTAAATGTGGAGGCTGTCTTGGAATGGTAAAGCAAGGATACACTGGACAATAGCAACCTTTTGAAGCAGTGCCCAGAAAGGAGACAGCACACAGATGAAATGAGCAGCAAACAAGCGTCCCAGTAGCACTGTATGGGAAGCTGCCAGGTGACGTGAGAACCAATCATTTGCAAGCAATAGGTCTCGCATTTACAAGAGTTTGGGCCATTGGCATAGAAAGGACAATGCCATTTATGTGCGGTTTAAAAAAAAAAGATAAATAAAAGGCATTGTTATTCAGACTGCCAATAGCTTTAAACTCTCGCAAATGTGGGACCTATTGCATTGCAAATGTGTATGGTACCCGTGCTATAAATTATTTTAAGAAGCATTAGTAGAGAGCGTGTCCAACAGCGGGGAGGATAAAGCTTTTTGGGAAAATAATGCTCTGAGGCTGCAATTATGCAAGACACGAAACAGGAGATGCCACCATGGGAGGTTACCAAGTGAGAAGGTGGTACTAAGGAGGTGTTACTAAGGAGGGACTACTAAGCCTATTGATCAAAGAACAGCCACAGTTTACAGAGACAAATGACAAGCCAATGAAAAATATGGGTGGAGCATCAAGTCCCTACCTGAATACAGCATGCCTTGCAGAGCAGCGCATGCGCTGCCCAGGCTCGACCTAACTGATCCAAGAGATGTCCATCATCTTGAGTTTATAAAGAAAAGAGAAAATGGCACTGGTGTCGTTATACTGGTGTGCACCTGCATAGCGAGATGAATGTGCGAGACAGCAGAATGACTTTTTGCCAATTGTAAGAAACTGGGTTATTAGTTGAGTAATAATCACAATACTGATCAGGGAGAAACTCTAGAGCCACTAAAAAACCTGAGCTTAACTCTGTGATAGCTACGTCACAGAGCATACATGTTTTAACTTAAAAGCAATGTGAAATGTATTTATGCAGAACTACAACCGTAATGAAGTCTAATAGCAAAACAATAAAACTCCCAAAACAATCAGAAAAAAAAAAAAGAGTGAAGTTCAAAAAATAAAATGACAGAAATCCAACAAGGGGAACCAGAGGTATGGATTTTTAAACTCAAGTAAAAATAGCACCAAGAAGCAAAAAGTACAAATGATATTCAATGGACACGTGGACCTGGACCTAGGCACAAATTGAGGCGGACCATGACGAACCAATGGTTTGTGCTGGTCAATGATTTTACCTTCTGATTTAGTCATTTACACAACTATCTACCACAGCAGTACACTTCGAAATCTCCTGGGACTTCTAGAGCGGCACGAGACTTGCTGGATGCCAGACAGACAGAAGGATTTAGCCCAGGCCCAGCTGCTACTGATCAGTTACAGGAAAGGCCTCTTGTAGCTGGTTGTATCCCTTTAGCTTGTTGTATCCCTGTATCTTGAACAGGTCAGCCTTATGAACCTTGTTGTCCACTTTTATGCGGGTACAAGAGGGGAAGCAGGTACAGTCGTTTAGGGCCCTTCTTAGGTCTCAGACAGACGGATCGGGAGTATGTATGCGATAGTAATCCTAGTGTCCCTCCCACATCCAACACTAAAATCCATTTTGAAACAGGTTCTGAACCTCCCCAATTTGACCCAGAGGCAGAAATAAAGCAGAATAAAAAGTAAGGTTTCAGCAACCAGACAATGGATATACATGAACTGTTTTAGTTTCATGTTTACCTCCTTTGAAGGGCATTCAGCGTTACATGTAAACCCAGCAGACCTGTTTAAAAGGCTTTAGACACTAATATCAAAAAGAGGTCCACTGTTATTAAAGCCTGCCTGGCTGGGGAGACAAAGGAAGGGCTATTCCAAGGTGTCTGCTTACATTTTCATGTGACAGAGGCCTCTTTGAAGTGTGCCTTAAGTGTGTCAAGAAAGAGTAGCATAGTAATGATATATCCTAGAGAGTTTGTTTCCAGTCACTGCTTAAGTTACAAGTTGTTTTCCAAGCACCCTGTTACACATCAATGGAGGAACCTACTGAAAAGAAACCACCAGGAGACATTCAAAGATGGATGCCTCATAACACCATATGAGTGAGAGCTTCAGGAGCATGTCTTGCGATGTTTGAGAGTTGAATGTCTTGGACACGGACCCCTTCCACTACTCACTTCAATCACCAAACACCCAGAGTGAGCAGTGTCTGGCGTTCCCACCGAATCTTCTCAGAACTTTGGAGTCATTCACCATTTCCATTGGGTAGTCGCACCCCATTTGTCTTCCCTCCCCCTTTCATCCCTAGCATCTTGTTTTAAGTTGCAGATGGTATTCCTTCATCATTCGTCCAGAGAGAAAATCTGAGCAACCTTGTGCTTGTACTTCTAATGGACAGTCTTACCGTGTGCTTAAAGCAGTCAGTTCTAAGTCTCTCATATGTAAAGTGAGACTTTCCTTATCAGCCTTTCCATGTATAACTTTCCTAGCAACATCTCTCGTAGTGGTGTTGGTCTATCCCAGACTACTAGAAATGTCAATTAAGAATGTAAAGTATTACTTAAAGTTACATTTCTTTCCCATAATTAAATGCTTGTCAACGGAATTAAAGTATTCAAGAGTAGCTAAAATCTCTTGCTCACATGATATGAGATTGATAAAAGTGTTTCTCAAATATTATGTATAATGTGTAATTCATAGCCCATCTAGTAGTAGTAATTTTTAGGTTGAGTCTAGGCAGCACGCATGCGCTGTCTCTCAACATGCTTTATCTCCTCTGTGGGCTTCTGGCACATCTATCGATTTCCATTTGTTATTTTGTATGCCGTTCTGAAATGAAGGCTTTTCACTGGTGCACTGGTTTTATTTGTCTCACCTTTGTGTGCTTGGTTCCCTCCCATGGGACTGGCCCTGTAACATGTACGCCTCCACTCATCTATTTGTTAGTTTGGGTGCACAATTAGTATCTTCTTCTGGTTTTCTTTTGTTTGCATGGTGGCATGGGAAGGGTCTCCTCATGCACAGCAGTCCCCCCGCCTTTCTATTTTGAGCGCAACTGAAAACATGCTTGTAAATCGTGTCTAGCGCCCGCCCAGTGATAGAGTTGTGTCATGTACAGTAAAGTTTTCACTTTTATGTTTGGCGTATGTTTTTGTACAAATGTAACAGCAGTTATTTCCACACAGCCAACAGGAAGCGACCATTCAGTTATGCGAGTTAGCTTTGGTGGACTATTTTTTTTTCCTCTTCTCGTGGAGCACAGCTGTGGCCCTTCCTCCTGCTCTGGGCTTCATGGCATAGTCTTGGAGTTTGTGTTCTGCAGAAGCCATCCCTACTCCCGCAGGCTGCTTCAGGTAAACAACCCTCAGCTCTATTTACAATCACTTAACTGGACAGGACTCGTAATAGGGGCAGCGAGATTTTGCCGAAGTGCAGGTAAGTTCCCCTCAATATCCTGAGCCTCTAGCAAAGCGCGCACTGGCCCCTCCTCCCATGCCACTCCTCCCACTGGTTGCTTCAGGTAAGCAGCCCTCTGCACTATTTATAATCACTTGACTGGACTTGCTGTAATGGGGGCTGCGAGGCAAATTCCCCTCAATATCCTGAGGAGTATTCCCTTGTTAAGTCCATGGTGAACTCCAAGTCCTGGCTAATTACCTGTAATGCCTCCTTTCTCATTGTGATGAGCTTTGTTTAATAAGACATGTCTTTTCTTTCTTTTTACAAGAGGCTAATCACCTTTTCAGAGGAAAAGCAGAGTTTGTTGTTTAGAATATAGTAAATTATTATATAACCTGCAATATTACTGCCGTTAAATTATGAATTGACATTGCGGGATAGCATTAGCAGCCTTTTGAAAAGATTAAAAAAATAATTCCCTCTTACAGAAAAACTTCAGGGGCGGGAAATTTGGGGATAGAGGAGGGGGGGGTTAGGAGCTGGACGCTTCCTTGTTGCGATTAGCCTTTAAGGGGGTGATCTGTGTGCCAAGACCTGGTGCTATGCCCTGACCAGTTCACACAGTAACGCGGTTCATGCCGCCAGCAGACAGGAAAAAAGGCTTTAAGCATAGAGTCAGAGTCCAAATATGGTCCAGGCCAATACCTTTGGCCCACTACACGTCTGTTTCTTTCTATGACATTTTTAAATACATGGTCTCCAGCTTCACCCTTGCCAAGTCAGTAATATGGCTCTTTCCTCCCTTTCAGTGGGTTTCATTTTTCTTACCTACTATCTTTGCCTGTAGGGGATTCACCAACCTTTACATGCAAAAATATTTCTAAAAATGTTAGAATCCACTTTTTGTTACCAATGTCCTCAGACTTCTATAGATGGGCAAGAGCCATTTATAGAGTTGGTGGAAGAGTTAGAGATCATTGAGACAGGTGGATCCCAGTTTAAAACTCCTTGTTCACTTTCACTGTTTCGTAAGTTCAGCCATAAGTGGTGCAGAAGAGTTCAGTTTTTAGACTTTCAGAGCCTTTGGTGTGATTCTTTAACGCTCTGCTTCACTCCAGTCAGCCATAGGTCCTAAGATTGAAGGTTCCAAAATGTGGAGTGAGGTACGAGCCTCAGCAAGCAAGTCACCAGTGGCGGGAGCATGTTTAGATCTTTGTCATTTTACATCTTTAATGAGTAATCAGTGTAAAGGGTGCTGTGGAACAGTTTTAAATAAAAAGTAATTGTTGAAACTTTGATGAGAATGTTCTCTTGAAAATGGTTAAAGTTCATGGGGGTGTGGGCAAGAATGCTGCTCTTCAGTGACTTTTGGGAGCTGCAGCAGATCATGGTCAGGTCTTGATTGATTCGACAGCGTGTGTACCCAACATTGCCATCCTCCAGCATTTATGTTATTAACAATAGCCAGCGTTATCCAACAATGGTGTCAGAGCTAGTTAATGATTTGCGACAGAAAAGGGCCAGCTCTTTTTTAATTATTAAAATTCTGCAGTTATTATGTTTTTATTTTTTTAAATCTTCTGCATACATTTTTGGTAAAATGTTCACTATTCAAATGTGGCCACCTCTTTAAATAAGTTATTCAAAAGCTTTCACCAAAAGGCAAGGTGTCCACGAGAACCGCCTCTAGGACTTCTGCTACCTGAACGAAATGAACCTCCCTTTCTCCCCACAAACACTGATCCCACACCCATTGTACTCTGGATCACAGTTCTGACACTTTTCATGCATTTCGACCGCTGCACTACATCAACCCAAAGTACATTAAAGATCCAAAGCTAAATCCACACGGAACTGCTTCATGGTCTCCACACCATCTAGTGTCTGTTTCTTCTGCCCCATCCATCCGTCCCAGTTTTTTCTCCCCCTCCCAGCAGGTTGTGGCTGTGCCGTTTTATTTGTACACTTCCATTACATCGTTGGTACATAGGGACAAGTTCACTTGTGCATGGTAGGATTTGCAAGAGCATTCATCACAGAGCAATGAACAGAAAACTGGCAATTGGGCAGCACCTGCGCAACCGTGTCCCACACAGAGTGTGAGTAACAGCCCAAGAGGCATGCGGTGTTCACCGACCGCAGCCCTAAGCTGGCAGATGGAAGCAGCTTCTTGCCAAGCTGCTCCAGCTTCTTGGATTCCCTATCAGGAGGTGCGGAAGGGAATGTTCTTTGGGAAGGAGCGGCTTGGACAGACAACCAAGCTCTCAGGGGTGTGGTGTTTGGAGAGGAAGAGCGGGTCGCCCGGAGCCGGGCGATGGAGTCAGGCCACGTTCCTGTCCACAGGAGCCCCATGTGTTGGGCCTGGACCAAGTGTCCAAAAGAACATCAGACAGAGCATCATTAAAAGGCAGCAAGGGCTAGGAAGAGGTTGCCGCCGACTGAAGCACTTCAGTCCGGAGGTTAGTCATAATGGCCACTGCAAGGAGTTCGAGGGGGAGAGCCTAGGCCGCCCTACACAACACCACTGCATAACTTGCTCCATCCCCCGTAGCCACGGAAGGAGGAGACAGCATGCCAAGGTCAGGCGAGGTATCTAGACCACTGGCATCCCCCAAATCCTTTGCCCAGTCCGTGTCATCACCACACTGTTGTGTGAGAGGGTCCTCAGACCCCTCCGAAGTCTGTGAAACAGGCTGAAAATAAGGAGGAAAAACGTGGGGGTAAAAAAGCCCCACCGGCGTCTGAATCTGCGTCAAGCGACTCCGTTCCGGTGCCGCGGACCGGCTCAGGGCTGAAACCAGGGAAGATGTCGGCAGTGGCACCGGACGACGTTGGAGGTGGGGCCCGACACCAGTAGATGTGTTGTCAGGTCAACCGGTGTCGCCTGGGATCCAAGCCCGGATCCAGGGTGGTACTGTGTCGCCTGGGCCGAAGTCGCCAGCGACGCCAGAGCCACCGGCGTCTGAAGAGCAGGAACCCCAGTCAGGCACGCAGGGCCCAAAGGCACACGAGCTGGGCCAGACAGCCAAAAAGAGTCGGGCCATGGCAGCAAGAAACTCTTGTACCTGTGCGGGCGACGCAGACGAACCCCGAAAGGGTGTGTAGGCCTGTGGCGATGTCGCAGGCTCCGCCGAACCAGACTGCCTGACTTCCAGCAACTTTCGGGACCGCTCCCGCAAAGTTTATGGCGCCATGGCCCAGCAGTCGTTGCACGACTTGGGAGTTACGATCGCGCACCAGGCAGTAGAGACATACGCGGTGCGGGTACGTCACCGACATCATGCGGTGATAGCCCCCGCAGTTATTGAAACCGGGCATCCCTACGACACCAGGAGTCGATCGACTCAAAAGAATTGAGACTAAAAGCCTTGAAAAAACGCAGTCAAAAAGTGACTGGGGGTACGTGCTCTTCCCGGATCTGCACTTGCTGGCACAGAAAAAGAAAGTACTGACATCAGAAAGCGTGGGTACGTCTAAGTATCTCCAGCAACGTCATCTTGGCGACGAAGATGCCAACGACGCTTGCGGAGCCGCACACAGACGCCTACCAACGCACAGGGGCACTGCTGACGAAAAACTTTCCGGATCGTGTCTGACACTTAGGGGTAATTGGAATCCATCACTACTTCTTTCATTTAGATACTGCAGATGGAGAGAATCATGGAGTGTTTACGATAATTATAGTCGCTTTCTAGCTTTCATTTTACCCATCTTTCTTACGGCACTCATTAATATTCTAAAACTTAACCAGTACATTCGCCACTAAAACAAAAAGCATTGAGGAAATGGTTACCCTTTAAAAATATGTAAAGTGTTTGTAATGTAAAGTGTCTATGTAAAGTGCTGTGATAACATGTAACGGAACTGGTGCTATGTAAAGCGCTCTGATAACCTAATCGGTTCAAGTTCGCGCTATAGAAAACTCTAAAATAAATAAATAATAAATAAATATAGCCATAGCTTTTTTTGCAAGAAACTTGCTTGAAGCTGGAAGATGTTCATAGGCTCTACACCCCTTTATTGCCACTGCAAAACCATGCTCCACGTCCCACGAAGACAAAGAGTGTTGCCATTTTGTTTAAAAGGGACAGTGTATTCACACTGATAAACAAAATCAACTCCTAATATCCAAGGGTCAGTTGGAATAAACTGCAGTTACTTTGTCATGTATATATGGTCCTATGGAAAATGAAATTCAAATTCTATACAGACCTTTTAGAAATATTAGCTGAACTATCAAATGGGATTTTATTAAAGGGGTGAATTTAATCCCATGTTAAATCAATCTCATTTGAGGTAGGGAGGAATACATACACTGGCTCCTCTAGTTGATAACATTAGAGATGTGGGTCCTAGCGATATATAGTGACATCCTTAATAGAAAGACTTAACATTGTTTTCTAATGACCTCTTTGAGGACCAACATGTTCTATACACTTAAAGCATATATGGGAAGATTTCCTCTGAGTCACGTAGAGGCACAGGTCTTATAAGACCATGCCCATGTAATGATCCACTACGATTTAACACCCATTTTATTCTCAGTTGGGCAATAGCACATGATTGAAGTAGCTTTATAAGACCCAGTAGTATGAGACGCCATTAAGGAAGCATTAACCTATTTCCAGGATAACGGAAAGCTATCTACACCGCTTTCAGCTATATGGGATGCTACTAGAGCCCTTCTGAGAGGTGAGTTGATATCACATACTTTTTTTTAAGAAGGAACAGTGATGGTGATTAAATGCAAGAGAAAAATATATCTTCCTTGAAAACGAAACAAACACATGGGCTCCTGAAAGATTATAGAGAATTACAAAGGGGATTTGGAACAAATATTTATTGGGGAAACTGAATTTAACAATTGTACTATAAAAAAAGGTGACAAGGCCGATAGGTGTTTAGCCTATAAAATAAAATTGCATCAAAATAAGAATATAAGATCAATACAATCTCCACAGGATCAAAAGTAAATGAAAGGTATCATCCAGACATTTCCCAATTGCTTCCTCCATTTCTACACTAAAGAAACCGCTCTAGAATCTGAACAACTGGCTTGTTTACAGGGCAGAACATCCAATACAATTCCCCTAGCCTTACTGGTACCATTTGAGTGCACAACAATGTCACAGGAGGTGTTGGCAGCTATGGAGGATCTTCCAGGAAATAAAGCTTCTGGACCTTGAAATAATTCCAAGATTTATTAGAGAAACCATTAGCGCAAACATTAACATTTTTCTAAACACAGGTGAAATAACCAAAGGCATTATGGAGTCCGAAATAATTTGAACACAAAATCAAAGATGAACCCTGAACTATGTAGTTCCTAAAGACCCATAGCCCTACCGAACACATACGCTAAACTATATGCCAAAATACTTGTTAAACTTTTTGGAACCAATGTGGCCGATCAGAATTCATTCGGCATAGTCTGGTTTTATGGCTGGGAGACAAGCATATAACAATGTTCGACTGGCACTGAATCGAGGTTCGATAGTAACACAAAAACACCCAGATGCTTCACCTTTCTCACGATGTAAAAATATTTGACCACCTGGACTGGCAATACATGTTTAAGCTCTTGGACAAAACAGATGTAGGTCCCCACATTAAGCAATTCATCAAGTTAAAATGTGTTCAACCCTCCAACGTGCTCTAAATTCAAAATACTCACAGCAAAAAAATATAACTTTGTAGGCGCATATAGCAGGGTTGCCCTGTTTCATCAAGCATCTTTGTGCTTTATTTCGAGCCCTTGGTAGAAAAAATAAATAGCAATGCACTAATAGAGGTTACAATAATCAATATTATGACATATAAAGTCGTTGTATGTGCCAATTACATTATAGAAAACATCTTATATTTCAGGCTGTAAAAGTAATTATACTGAGCCTGTAGCAATGGGTAACCCACAATTTCAAAGAGTCATGGGTCAATGCACTGCGAATGGTCAATAGAGAAGTTCCAACAGAAGCAATGAATTATTTTGAAGTCAAAATCACAGCCTGCAATGAAATCCAATAAGAAATCAAAATACACCCCCCCCCCCCCTCCTACTGACACTTTTAAAAGACTTCTAAAGATGGGGTGAAATTGGTACCATCATTGTTTAGGAGAATATTTTGCATCAAAATGAACTTTATGCAGACTATCACTTGTGTTTCAAAAGCGTATTCTCCAATTAGTTCAGGAGAAACTAGTGGAGAAACTAGTGGCCTTCAACTGGAAAAGTAACTCCTCAGCATATGTAAAAAAAAAAAATTTAAACAAGCCATGAGAAATATGAAGGCAGTATTGGTTTTCTTTGGATTGAAATATATGTCAAAGTCACTCAACTGCAACCATTGATAGATATCAACACAGTCTAGCCTCAAAGTGAGGCAATTGGAAGCAGCCTTTTTGCCTAAACGTTGCACATCACATGGCTTCTCACAATATTGAGAGACCATGGAACTTAACTTTCCACTACACAAATCACAATGACAATTGGAAGGCTGCATCTATGGTGATAAGGGAGGTGTGATTTACTGCATACTCATCCCCAATGGCCCCTATACTGAACACCCCTGAATTTTCTCCAGGTGTCATAAAAAAAGGGTTTCCGTACCTGGTTCCCACACAAAGAAGCTACAATGAGGAAGACGTTTGAAAAGAGAGATGCCCTTACATTGGATAAACAAATCTTGAAAAGGGCACCAATGAGGCACAATACCTTTCGATATGCACAATTAGTTCACAGGTTAACTCCTGGAGACCGTAGGTAGGGAGCCATGAGAGAGAGATGAAACCCACAAAATCTCTTATCTGAACATGAGACAGGAAAAGGTATCACTCAATTATATCATTACTTAGCGGGGTCTTCTGTTCCCACCCTCTCACTAAACCACCACAAGCAATTACTAAAACTACATTCAAAGAAGATAGAGGTCTCACTTACATGGCACTTACTGTCCCAGAGGACACAATGCTTGTCCGGGTTCTAAGGTTAAGAGTTATCACGTGCGTATTGGGAATAGGATTTTGATGTCAAGGAAACCATTCCATGCATGTACTTCAGTTTCTTTGTGGATAATTAATAGGTGTTAGATTTGATAATTAGGGAGATGAATTTATGCGTTCATGCACATGGCTGGTGTTCTTAACAGATGAGCCAGAAGAGATTAGGATATGCTGGTTTGCAGGGACATCATGACTTTCAAAGGAGAGGTTGTGATCTTTGAAATGATGAGGAAATCAGATCATCAATGATAAAAATGTCGACATGTATGTGAGTTAAAGTTGACAGTACTCAGAGAGAGGAAGTGGAATGTAAGGAGATAGGCATTTGAAAGGAAAATGAAAGGAAAATGGAGAGGAAACAATCAAGAGCTCAATTTTTTACTGAGTAAGCTTTGTGAGATACTAAGAAATCCGAGGATGCAAAACCAGAGAAAGAAATTCACATTTACATGCGCATAGTGCTGTATTGGGTACTTTTGAACAGTCTTTCCTCTGCTAGCCTACAGCTAGATCACACCCTCAGCAAGGACCGCTACCCAGCTCATGGGTTGGAAGTGTAAAGAGAAAAGTGGAGAGCTCTAGAGTGCCCTAGAAAGAATCAATGACCTCATGAACATAGCAACATGAGAGAATACACGGAGTAAATAATACAACATATACAATAGTTTGTATTCAGCAAGTGCCAAAAGAAAGAACTAGTGCAGATCTTGTAGGATAGGGCCATGTAGTCAAATGTTCTCGACCACATATTAGGTGGACAGCACAACAGGATGGTGCTGAGTAGAAATGAACACAGCTTTCTTCCAATCAGAAGAGGCAAGCACATGGTTTTCAAAGGAACAAAGGTTTGAAAGATGAACAATGGCATCTTTCAAAGAAGATATAACTGACACCAGGCGATTTGTTTTTTTTGTGTGGAAAAAGATGCTTCACTGAAAGTCCAAGGTCTATGTAGGAGCCTATGAACTTTGCTAAGTGGGCAGGTAGGGGCGTTAAGTTATTGCGTTTCATATCTGACAGCTAACTCTATTCATGATTTTTGTGGGGTAAGCCATGGGGGACAGAAAATTGCCCAATAGTGTCTAATTTGTGGTCAATGGAAGATGACCATGAATGGGTAATGCAGAAACAAGAGTTAATTTGTTGGATGCATTGTTTAGGTAGCAAGGTTGAGCTGAGTTCTGGATTATTTGTGACATCTAAGTTGACCAGCTGTGCATGTAGGAGTTTTATGTAGGGATATGGTACAAAGATGAAATACTAGGGAGTCACAAAATCACAGCAACTGCCAAAATCAGCCGTTCTCAATGTGAATAAGCTGGCAATTTCCAGAAAGTAAACAGAGGAACGGTTTTGGTCCTCTACTGTATAGAAAGGTACTTACGTATGCATCACATCAAGAAAGCAAGGGTTTCCTTCAGACTGTGTAGGATTTCATCAATAGTCTGGTTAGAGGCAGTCTCTGTGCTGCACCTTTTAAACATGTTGGAAGATACATTATCCAACATAACCAACTACTTGCAGGCTGTCAATCTAGCTTACAAACGGGCTACTGTGTTGAAAAAGCCACTTAAATTTTCTAGACTATGTTGGTTGCATATGGAGTGAATGAGACTACTGCTTACTTATGCTGTTGGACTTCTCTGGTTTTTACCTAGTTGACCATGGTAGGCTGCTTTATATTTTGGAAAGCAGCATGGGTTTTCATGGCTACGTCTAGCAATGGATTACCTTTATGCTAAGCAACTGGTATCAGGTGGTGAAGATTGGGAAAAGAAAAGTCTCTAGGGGTGGAAAAGACACTCAGTGTTACAAGAGTGTCCGAGATTGCTCCCACTCTATTTCATGTATGCTTTAAGCAACCAAATTCTCAACTTAAGAGGTTATAAATGTCCATTCACCATTATGTGAATGACGCACAATACTTAACACCTTCGATGCTCATGACGAGCTCAGCTCGTCATGAGGTACACCTCTCGTACACTCATGACGAGCTGAGCTCGTCATGAACAATGGGAATAAATCTGGGCCAGCACAGGAGGGGAATACCATCAGCATTGATGGTGGTAAAATGCCATCCATAAACAACATTGCCATGCTCCTTTTTCTTAAAACTCATACATTTGATGCCAGACAACTTCATTATGCTGAATCAGAAAAATGAATTTCTCCATCCTAACACCAAACAAACACATGTTTGACCCTAGGCTCCTTGGAGAACTCTGAACTCAATCTACCAAGTTGCACTTTCCAATGCTGAAGATCAAACAGCCAGCCACTATCTCCATCCTAACTGTGAACAGCTACCTATGCCTTAGTCGTCTCACTATATACAGCTATACTAGCAGGGGTCCCAAAATTCTATCCAGCTGCTCTTTGAGCTGTACTACAATTCAAGGCAAAGCGCAACTTCTAAGCAAGAAAATGTAATATCTCACCAATCCTGGGCGACATACACTGGTATTTACTCAGGAATCGCATTTAAAATCTCTGCCCAACTGACAAAGCAAAACACCTTACCAACTATAGTGGACAACAGATCTTAGAACAAGATAGGACCGGTACTTGCAACTGAAATTCAAAATCTCTCAAACTCTACACCAATCTTTCAAAGGTGCTGTCTTTGCATCAAATACTGCACTCAAAGAGTATATATGTGGCTTGACTTAGCCATATAGATCCTCAACACATAAAATTATAAGTGTTTCTCCTGCCAATAAATTACTTGAAGAAACTGTATGTTTCCAACTTGATAATTACAACATAATCATTCAGCAAGATGTGGTGATTTTCACCCACTCTCAATACCTCAATAAGATTATTTCAGGCCACCTCAAACCCACCTGTTTTTCTAGCCTGTGGTCCACCCCACATACCAATAACTTCCACCTTGATATACTTGCCGTATTCCCCTCATCATAAGTCCTCTCAGGAGTTAAGATGTTTGAGTATGTGCAAAAACTTTAAACCGAGCCCATGGGTTTCAATGTTGCAGATTAATTGCACCAAGCATGGGACATGCAGAAATTGCACACAGGATGCAAAGTAGGTATGTGAGACACAGGTAGGAATATTTTTTATTTCTTATGCATGGAGTTCATAAAGTAGCACCTTTGGCATTTGCGGTTATTCACTACACCAGTTAGTTCCTATTGACAACCTACAACAGTCCAAAAGAGCATGCACTAATGCATCATGCTCTTTGTTACATGGCTCCATATAGCCTGTTCAATGTTGATATTGGTATGAATTACTTACCTACATATTGGACCCAACTCTCTGCAGGATCACCCTCCAAAAAATTGCCTTCACCCCTCCTGTCATGCTGAATTCGTTTTTGTTGGGTTTTAGAACACTGTGCAGTTCACCACTGCTAACCAATGCTAAATTGCTTGTGCTTTCTTATTTAAACATGGTAAAATTGACTTTTACCCAATTGGCACATTTCCTTTACTTATACGTCCATAGTAAAGTGGTACTGCAGGGACCAAGAGTCTGTAAATTAAATGCTAGTGGTGGGCCTGCAGCACTTATTATGTCACCTACTTAAGAAGCATTTTTGAACATGTCTCAGGCCTGCCATTGCTGCCTTTGTGTGCAGTTTTAAACTACCATTTTGACCAGGCAATACAAACCTTCAGGCCCTGCCATTGCTGCCTGTGTGTGCAGTTTTAAACTACCATTTTGACCAGGCAAAACAAACCTTCAGCCAGGCCTAAACATTCCTTTTTAATAGATAAAAGACCCCCTTGGGTAGGCTCTTAACAGCCCAAAGGGCAGGGGGTGTTTTATTTAAAAAGTGTAGGATGTGCACTTCGGTTTTACATGTTCTGGTAATGAAAAGCTCTCACATTCGTTTCTCACTAATGCAAGGCCTAACTCTCCCATAGAATAACATTGATTTGCTCAAACGCTCCATCCATCATCCCCTTTTGTATCGCCCTGTAGCTTGAAGCATGCAATTCTTGCTAAGAAAGAAGACTGGACCAGCAGCCTTCATCCCAGGCTGAAGTGACTACAAGGGTCAGCTGGCTAGCCTCATGTTCTGAGCTATAGGTACATAATCTCTAGAGGCCTCCCTAACTGCCATGCTGCAAATGGACCTGACAGATCCTTGTTGGCCTCTGCTGGGGGAGTTCCTGATCCCAAAGAGGTGCCTCCCAGGTCCTAGACCCTTGGTGTGGCATCAGTTGAGCTCCTCAAAGAAAATAAATTCACAAATGTTGTGCTCTTGTGACCAGGCCTATTCTCACCAAGATCTCGCACCAGTGCCATCACTAAGCCACAGTATTCGTGCTTGAGTTTCTGCAAGTGACAGGCAATACGAAATCTGCTCTTGCGCACCAGCATTTATAGCCGCGGCGAACGCCAGGGTGAATCTCCAGTACCAACCAACCATGATGCCGGACAGGATCTTGTTGCATTAACGGTGCCCGTCGGCTAAGCCTGAACTTCTCTTCGCGTTACAGCAGCGACCATCTACTGCATATTTACACATTGCCTTGAAGTTAAGCCTGACTCTGCTTGTACCAAGATATCAGGGGATTAAGCATGGGTTTATTTAATGATTTTTGTGTTTCAACAGGACAGATGGAGGTTGTTGCTTGAGTAGAGTTTCAACCCCGAACCAACAACCAATCTCTCACACTATAGTACATTATTGTGGAATTTACATTTGGGCCGACTCCTTGGTCTGGTTCACTAAATATAGAGACTGCACAGTAGACATATCCCTGTATAGATGCATTATCATGTGATTTCTTTTATTTGACTGCATTTCGTGTCTTGCAGAGTTTGTACGGTTATCCTTTGATAGAGTTAGGTGTAGCGAGCTGCCATGAGTTCAGAGATGGCACTAAAGAACAGCGTAAAGGTATAGGGATAACTAAAGCTAGGAAAGACCTGTGTCAAAAGTATCTTCACTGATCCTTGCTCACCACAAAGATAAACCCTGTGCTGTACTAATATGCCGCGCAGGGCGATTGCTACACACCCTTCACCCTTTGAGTGAGGCCCGCAAAAAGAAAATACTAAGCAGAAAAAATATTACAGTACCCCTGCTAAGCCCGAAGTAGGAATTATTTGCAATTATCAAAACTACACGCCTATTTGCCATAGTGTACTGGGCACAAACTGTTGGAAGCGTAATCACTTTTGCCCCAAAAAACAACCGGGCATGTTGATGTAGGTTGTTCCATGCCTAAATTGGCCATCAAGCGGTAGACTACGAACATGTTTCTGAAACAACGTTGCATAGAGACAAGAGAGCATTTATGCTGATTATAGGTCACAAGGTGATGGCATTTTAAGGATATATCTTATTATCTAATTGTGGCCAATGATTAGGAAGTTCAAAAACGTCAGGGGGGCTCGGCATCAAAGGATCTCCGGAAAAGGTTAAGTGTAATTCAGTAGCGAGAGAGAAGAACACACATTTCAGGATATAATACAGTGGGATTTGGAAACGCACTGTGTTAGACGAAAGGCGGACAGTCATTTCTGTTCTTTGCCACAAGATGGCACAAGTGTACCAGAGTTCAGAGTTAGGTGGCCTAGGCACACACCACAAGTTGTAATCACGCAGGTGCCGTTTGAAATCCGCTTCCTCTCCCAGGCGAGTTTGATTGTGGCACCGCACCGTTTGCACGGAATGAGGCTATGTTTTTTTTTTTTTTTACAATGGCCAGTAGTCAATATAGCGATTGATTTGAAGTCTACACTTTCCAAAATAAGAAAACCATAGCCGTTTGGGCGGACTGTTATTCTCTGAGATGTTAGCGAAACTCTCTACTGCTATTTCTAATTGTTTCTGGTCATTCACGAACGGTACTTCTTCATCGCTCGAGCACGGAGGATACATTTTGAATTCAGTAACGTTGCGACTAAAACAAGACAAAGGAATAGAAAACCATCAAGCACATGGAACCCCCTCAGAAGCCGTCCCCTTCGACCACTGCTCAAATGTAATTCTGTATCGACGCTATAAATGCAAATATCTGTGAGAAGATGGTGGCGGTGGTTACCACTAGCACATTTTTTAAACTGGCCCCTCCCAGACAAGGCGTGGAGCAAAATTTGTATTTAAAAATATCTGGTTTCTGCTCGCTGACGTTACGAATTATATTACGGTACCAAGTAATACTGTTCTCGTTGGTTATATAAGGCCAATGCTTAGCAGTCCATATGGCTTGATCCAAAATAACTAAATACTTTAATGTGTGCAATAAATACCCCTACCTAACCAGCTCCTGCGTTAGGACCCTAGCCAGTTGAACATGCCGTAAAAAGAACCTAAAGCGATTTCTAAATACGAATTTTGTGTTTAGTAAAGATAATCATACACATTAAGATTTCCATAACTAATAACAAGATATACTTTAGTTGCGAAAACAAATTATGTCTTACACAAAATTTGGTCTATTACGACAGGGAATTACTTAGTTCGCTGCAAAATGTATTCTCAAATGCTTTAGCATAACGCATCCGAGCAGAACGGTAGCAGCCAATGCTTGCACCACTTGTGGTTTTTGAGCAATGTTTTATTACTACAAAATGAGTACTGCATTAAAAAACTGACTATGAATTTCACTCTAAAATATAGCACTAAATGACAAATTTGCATTTAGAGTAATTACGCAATTTCCCACACATTTGCACATGAATATGATAATCAAATTAAACACATTTTGCACACCCCAGTGAGGAGCATAAAAAAAAAATCACAATGCGCAATTACTTACTGCGCTGAAAAAAAAATACTGATAAAATATTTTAAATATAGGATCCTACTGAGGACCGAAAATATGTGTGTATGTATATGTCGATTATAAATATAGTGGAAAAACAGCATATGTTTTGCTTTCATTAGTAACGCAAACAAGCACTGGCAAAGCCAAGAGGTCTTGCATGTGCAGCAACGTTTACAGGGCAGTCTCAATCCGTACGTGCATGAAGGAGGGAGGATGTATGACATGTATCCCAAAGAACGCGTGTGCCTACAAAATGACGAGGAAACCCCTTTCCTTTTTATTTACTGATAGACGCTAGAGCATTCTGCAATGGTGGCCCTCAATATTAGGAGCAGGTTAAGTTCAGAGTTAAGGAAAGAACAGCACTTTGTATGTGCGTATTCAAAACCATTTTGTAGAGGCTGCAACATGTTTGCCCATCTCGAACAGAGTTATTTAGGCTGCTGCCCCTCCCCCTCAAAAAACAAAAAAAAAATGCAACGGCCTAGTAGTAGGTAACTGCAATTTCTAAATAGCGGAAAACCAAAGAAATACATAAACAGCAGGTCCGCTATGATAGGAGCAGGACTTTTAGGATACTGAAAGGGAATCTCACCAAAGTGAGAATGAGGGAATGTGTGAGTTCTAACACTAATCATCCACCTATGCATTCCTTTCAAGAACTTAAGCACCTGCCTCAACCGTGCATGTTCTGTGAGCGATGAAAGCTTGTACTTTTCTGCCCTGCTGAATATATTCTGCGGTGAAAGAAGATTTCACTTATTGCTTACAGTGAAAAGGAAGCTTGCTTTGCTTCCACAAAGAACAAGCCAAGCATGACAGTAGCAAAGACTGCACTGCTGCTGCCCGATATGTACCTTTCTGGAGAAGGGGAAAGCTTGTGTTGGTGCTACCCAAGCTATCCCTGTCCTATGAAGGAATGAAACCTGCATTCTTTCTACTTAAGGCGTACCTGTTCTATGAAGGGTGTTTCAACGGCTTTTGAATCATCTAATGAAAAAGCAAAAGATACCGAATGTACTTGCATAACATGCCCCATGAACCAGAGGCAATTTCACAATATTTGTCGTGAAAGATCTATAACCGGAATGGATCTAGAGTAAAGAGGCAGGATCCGTTGATGAATATTCCTATTTTCAATCTTGTGATGAGGAGACACCAGTAAAACAATCTTAGCTCACCCACACTATGTTAGTATGGGGATGGCAGTTTTACAAGGAAAACAATGCAGCATAAGGGACAATCCTGCCCACACTATGGAATCCACAACCAGACAATGGTACAACCAGTGAACAGTACTCTTGGATACTTCCCAGTGCTAGATGTGGGGTGAAGGGTCATGCGGTTTCCTCCAGGCATTTTGTGCTTCTTATATTTGTATGGATAGCATACACCAGTCCTTTATCTCCTCTCACTTACTCTTTTGTGCGTTAGGTACCTACATTGTACCTGTCCAGAATGTATGGGAATGGAGTAGTGATTCTTCTGATGCTGCCACCTCTTATTCTTTGTGTTAGGGTAGGCTGTGCTGGTGAAGTATTTGGTGTACCTTGGTTGTGAAGGTTGGTAAAAAACTTTCCAGTACACAAAAGGCAAAGTAGTTTGAATTGCCAGTGCTTGTTTTAATGAATGATTTGGATGAAAAAGAGCCCTCACAAGAAATGCATGCAGAATTATCTTTTGGTTTTATGTGTAAGCAAGGAGTAGCCACATCATGTACGACACATCCAACATTTTAGCCGACAGCACTTTGCATTCTTGGATTTTTGACCCCATAAGGAAACTTTTTAACACAAAACTACAAGTCCCAAAATGCTGAAGTTAAAATCCGACTTGCGGGTGGTTTGATATGTAATACTAGCACCTGGAAGATTTGTAAAATGCTAAATAAAACGTAGGTCAGAGTTTTCCGGGGTTTTTTGGTACCCCTTGTAGGTAAATCACGGGTTAACTGTCGTAGTGGATGAGAGGTAAGCGAGAGCTTTCAAATGCAGATTAGAGCAGCTCACTGCTAATTGGGTAGCATTAACACTTCTTGGAAAACGGGCAGGCGAACAAAGCCATAACAATGAAAGCAGCAGCTGCACGTGTCCTAAGAAACAGCGAGAATGATAAAGCAATGTACTGGCACCTCTCTAGAGCCCATCCCCAGCTTAGAGGTTGATGTGATTACAATGGATGAGCCCACGGTACCACTGATGTGCAATGCCTAACGTAAGTAGGTCCAGCTCCGCGGGGGCTGCCTCTGCAGGGATGTCACTCCTATGACCTTCAGACTTCAGCCAAAGCTCTGCAGTACTGGGGCTGGACAGGTTAGCTTTTCCATTTCAACTATATTCTTTTACAAATTAGAGAAATAAATATTTTGAGTATTTCAATTTTGAAAATTATAAAATAAGCACCTTGATTTTAAACTTTACTTTTTGAGTCTCGACCTGCGCAGGCTGCGCTTGCGCAGTCTCGCTAGCGAGATCCTATGTTTTCCAGAGTGGGGCTTGAACCCGCCCCTCTTCTCCATTGGCTGGCTTCCTAAACGGAGGCCAGCCATTGGAGAAGAGGGGAGTCTGTCCCTTTATGCCCAGTCTTTCGGATTCAGGGGTGTGTTTTTTAGGTTCTTTCTCTCCTCTTCCCATTGGCTGGAATTTTACATTCCAGCCAATGGGAAGAGGAGAGAAAGAAAAACACGCCCCCCAGTCCGAAAATGACGGGGCGTTTCTACGAGGCATTTCTGCTTGACCTCGGAGAAACATGGTAGTGTTAGACTGCCCTCCTGATGGCTTGCTTTTAATACACGTGGCATACGAGTAGCTGAGCACCCAGAAACGAAATGTCAGGCCTAATTCTGGCATCGCAGTCTGGACACGTCTCCGCCCGCCTCGGAGACGATCTGTCGGACCGGCTCGCGTCCACTTAACTATAACCCGATTGTATAGCCATAAGCATAAGCTTTTAATGTCACCAAGGATTAAGTGGCTATTTGGAAAGAATACGCTACCCGCTTCCGATCCAGTACTCGACTAAGGACCCATCTCAACCAAGAGTCTCTCCAAAGCCCTCATAAAAGCCCTGGTTATAGCAGTTGTTGCCATCTTCCTCTCCCCCTCTGCGGATGTCCAGTGCCTAAATGCCCTCTTAAGAGTATGTGTGATTTCCCTCACTCCCGCCCCTCACTCTTGCGTATCACATTGGAGAAGAGGTGGTGGGTGGGGGGTTTTATTCATGTCTGGGCTGCGACCCCCCCGTTGGTCGCACAGAGCTGCCTGGCGGTGCTGCGGGGGAGGGGGCTGGGAGTGAAGCAAGGCGGAGCAGGCTGGCACCAGGCAGCAAGAGATCCAGGGAGGGGGCAAGGATGGAGACGGGGCAGGGTAGAAACAGGGTGGTGGGGGACAAGAGCGGAGAGTTGTGTGTGAGAGAGACAGTGTGTGAGAGAGACAGTGTGTGAGAGAGACAGTGTGTGAGAGAGACAGTGTGTGAGAGAGACAGTGTGTGTGAGAGACAGTGTGTGTGAGAGACAGTGTGTGTGAGAGACAGTGTGTGTGAGAGACAGTGTGTGTGAGAGAGAGAGACAGTGTGTGAGAGAGAGAGA